>NC_083595.1:7268256-7428256 GCF_027579695.1 Neoarius graeffei
TCTTTCTGAATTTGATGCCTGTAACACTTTTGGGAAGCGTTTGGGAACTGAGGACACCGATTGTTGAAGTCTTGAAAGTGAAATTCCTTCCCATTCTTGTTTGATATAAACTTTAGTTGCTCAACAGTCCGGGGTCTCCGTTGTCATATTTTGCGTTTCAGAATGCACCACACATTTTCAATGGCAGGGAGGCAGGCAGGCCAGTTTAGCACCTGCACTCTTTTACTACAAAGCTATGCTGTTGTAATAAGCGGGGACGTCCCTGAAAAAGACGTCATCTGGGTGGCAGCATGTTGCTCCAAAACCTGGATGTACCTTTCATCGTTAATGGTGCCTTCACAGATGTGCAAGTTACCCCTGCCATGGGCATGAACACACCCCTGTACCATAACAGATCCTGACTTTTGAACTTTGTTCTGGGAACAATCTGGATGGTTCTGGATGACGTCGGGTCCAGAGAATTTTTGGATCTTGATATTTGGCCTTCACTTTGCATGGTAGATGTCGTCATAAACTGTGTTTACCCTCAAGGTTTTCCGAAGTGTTCCGGAGCCCAAGTAGTAATAGCCTTTATAGAATCATGTCAGTTTTTAATGCAGCGCTACCTGATGGATTGAAGGTCACGGGCATTCAGTGTTGGTTTTCGGTTTCTTCTTACATGCAGAGATTTCTCTGGATTCTCTGAGACCCCGTCCACACGTAGCCGGGTATCTGCTAAATCGAAGATATTTTTCTACGTTTTGGCCTGTCATCCACATGAAAACACATCAAAAACGAATATTTAAAAAAACTCCGGGCAAAGTGAAGATTTTTGAAAACTCCGTGTATGCCTTTTCGTGTAGACAGAGATAACCGGAGTTTTGCGTTTTAGAATGTCACAATCTGCGCCAAAAAAATGACAACAAATCTGCCCTGACGTCAAACGTGCAACCTTTGTTTACTGCAGAAGCCAGATTAAGCATGGACTTAAGCTAGCCGCACACCACGGCGATCTACGCGGTACCGAACCGACCCATTTCAGAGCCGACTCCCGACAGGGCACACACATATCCCCCGACTGTTGACGAGTGCAGTCGCGATTGAAGCGACACGTGACAACTTAATAGCTTTGTGATTGGCTATTGGATATAGTTACTGTTAAATCCAACACTTGAAGATGCTACAGGCTGAATTACAAATGACACAACATGGAATATGTAGCGCACTATCTAGGCTGCATGAGCTATTATTCCCAACCTTAAATAGTGCACTTATATAGGGGAGTTAAAGCGATTTGGAATTCAGCCACACAACTTGAGCAGAGTGGCTTTCCAGCCCACTGTGTCTATGGATAAAGCTTCAGTCTATGGAATTACAGTATATACCTGCATTAGGTGCTACCAACACGCATTTCTCGCGCTAGAAATTGTGTTTAATGATGTCACGTGTTCTATGCGAAAGATATGATTGGCTATTGCTAGCGACTCTCGCCGATCAGTCTGGCTCCCGATTAGTTTTTCGAATCGGCTGTGAGATGAGTCGGTACCATCGAAAACTAGTCTTTACGCCTGACTCGCGACTTCAGTTGGCTCGGTACGCTGAAAATCGGCGTAGTGTGCGGCTAGCTAAAGAGTAATGGATCGGAGTAGTGCCTTGAAAGCGTTAATTATTGTGCAGGTGCTATTTACATGTTTAATTTTAGAAGCCCAACTACTGCTCCAAGAGCACAGGCGATGTGATTAGGGGGGAGGATTTGGGGAAATAATGCCATCTACAGGTTTGGAATGCTTATGAATGTGATTGAAAACGCAGATGTTCGGTTATGTGTGGAAGGGATTTTTTTCGAAGACGAGGTGGTGTGGATAAAACATTTTTATAAACGGAGGGGGGGAAAATGTTCGGTTTTAAAAATACCCGGCTACGTGTGTACATGGCATTAATCTTTTGATGATGATATGGATTGTCGAAGGTGAAATCCTTAAATTCCTTGTAGCTGTACATTGAGAAACGTTCTTCCAAAACTGTTAAACTGTTTTCCCCGCATGGTTTTTCACAAAGTGGTGAACTTTGCCCCATCTTTGCTTGTGAACAGCTGTGGCTTTCCAATTCCCAGATAACCTGTAAACCTGAAGATTTTTTTTTCAAAAATTTTTTTTTTAAAATTATCCCACAACTTTCCCAGTTTTTTGTTGCCCCGTCTGAACTTTTTTGGAATCAGGGTTGTACTTAAAACACCTAACGCACTCAATGATCAGCTTTGGTTATTAGCGGTTATTAGCTAGCGTTTCAGTTTTTGCAGAGAGCTTTTCATAAAATAGAGCAACCTTTGCTAAAGCCTGACAGACAATATGTCAGTAATAATAACCTGAACACAACAGGATGTAAAAGAGCAGGAAGTGACATCAGAACAGCGTCGACGCATATAAACATGAGCATTTGGGATGGATGTTCTAGTAGGAACACTTACGACTTGTAGTTGTGTGTTGAAGATAACGTAGCTAACTTTATTTCATTACACGGATAATTTCAAGCCAAGTCCGTGCTAGCAATCGCTTCTCCGCATCGAAATGTTCGCATGGGGAGTACATAGCAAGACTGCACTGTATGAATACTATAAAATATAACTGTTAACAGCTTACGTTTTTATATGTTCTAATGTCCTTTTTTTTTTTTTTAATGGTTGCCGTTAGTAAGAACACTAGCTATGAACTGTAGGTTCTGAGATGGAGCTACAGTGTAATCTCCTTCCACTTCTCAGAGGGTAAACCTTTTAAAGGTCAGCAGGGTACAAGGGTAAGCCCTTGTCATGTGACTGTGTGTGTGTCCATTCTGTCTACGGACCATATGGTCAGACACACACACACACACACACACACACACACCAAGCAGTCTGACAGTGGCTATTCCGTGACACACACAAGCTCAGATTAATAGCCACAACACGTAAATTACAATCTCGCTAGTTAATTAGCGATTCAGCTGAAATCATTTATAACTCCCTGGAATGATTGAAGTAAAAAAAAACAACAAAAAAAAATCCCTCAGCTAAATTTTTGGAAGCCTGTATCGTACGACAGGTGCTCGTTTGTCATCAAAGATAAATTACTGATGTTCGGTGCTTGTTGCGTTTCTCTTACTCTGTTGTATCATAAAGTTTTTTTTTTTTCCTCAAGTCACGTATAAGATTTCTTTTACATCTCAACTAATTAAAGGTTAGCATGAGACCTGAAAGTTACACCTGTTGGGCTAGAATTTGCTAAAACTATAAAACCTGGCTTCCTACTTACTAAAATCTAGCAGTTTAAAGCTAGACGGCGTTTCGATTTCATAAAATCTGTGAAATTTAGAGCCCTCTGAAATGTGATCATTGTGATATTTCTGTAACATCTCACAAGTTATTTAATTTGAGGGGATTAAAGCAAATAACGTGCATGAAATCGCTCGCTTGGCGCAGTCAAGCAGACAGAGGAAGTCCGTGTGCGCGTGTGCAGGTTTACCTTCTTCTTCTTTTGGGTTTTACGGCAGCTGGCATCCACAGTGTTGCATTACTGCCATCTACAGGTTTCCCTTTGAGCGTGCACGGACAGTTCCATCATTCTGTCACTAAACGAACAGCTGATCACACCGAGGTGCTCGCTGAGCGCCGATTATTTATTAGTTTGATATTTCCTGCGTTTCCTTTCTTTTGTATATAACATAACGTCTTTTCTTCTTCTCGCTTTCCGTTAGTGTAGTCGGTCTTTCACGTTTCATTCGCATCCTCCATTTTTCTCACCGGTTTCAAATTTGTATCCCACTGTGCGAACAGGGAAAGCCCACCACGCGATGTAGTATCTTGAATTGGGTCATGGTGAAGTAGGAAAAAAATAGCAGAGAATTTAGGGCCATGTGGCTCTAAATTCATTAACTGTTCTATTTTAAAAAAACTAATACAATTGGAAGTCTGTGATTCGAATTCAGTAGCTTTCACTCCACTAAACAAAAATATTTGGGTGTCGGGGAAAATTCTTTTTATGACCTACACCTGAAAAATCTGAAAGGCAGCCGAGCTTTAATCGAATACTCTGAAATAAACCTTGTTTATACCACAGTGCCATTGCGTTGTGGATTCTGATTGGTCAGAAAGTGTTGATTCCTTTTCTTTAACAGTAGTTCATTATCGTTTCTATAGTAACAGCCATGACGTTCTGCTGTTGAGGCATGTCCAGGTTTACTGTGATATACATTCTGGGATGCTTTTCTGCTCACCATGTTTGTAAAGAGTGGTTGTTTCCTGTCAGCTCAAACCACTATGGCGATTTTCATTCTACTTACTTTTTTTAATTATTTTTTTTACCGGCACGCATTTCCGCCTGCAGAACGGCTCTGCTAAATCGAGTTTTGATGTTTAATGTGGACGTTAACTGAAGTGCTCTGATTTTGTACCTTTGCGCTGCTGGAACCCAATTGGCTGCTTGGATAAATGAGCAGAACGAGTAGATATTCCTGTTTAAGTGGCCGGCAAGTGTTTTTTTTTTTTTTCCCCCTGAAATGATAATAAAGCGGGCGGCACGGTGGTGTAGTGGTTAGCGCTGTCGCCTCACAGCAAGAAGGTCCGGGTTCGAGCCCCGTGGCCGGCAAGGGCCTTTCTGTGTGGAGTTTGCATGTTCTCCCCGTGTCCGCGTGGGTTTCCTCCGGGTGCTCCGGTTTCCCCCACAGTCCAAAGACATGCAGGTTAGGTTAACTGGTGACTCTAAATTGAGCGTAGGTGTGAATGTGAGTGTGAATGGTTGTCTGTGTCTATGTGTCAGCCCTGTGATGACCTGGCGACTTGTCCAGGGTGTACCCCGCCTTTCGCCCGTAGTCAGCTGGGATAGGCTCCAGCTCGCCTGCGACCCTGTAGAACAGGATAAAGCGGCTACAGATAATGAGATGAGAATGAATGATAATAAAGCACTTCAAAAATCTAGGTATTTTGAAAACCAGGAACCATGATTTTATTGGGAAAGTGCTGTGTTTGGTGTTGTATCTGAGCCACTGGTTTGGATTTAAGTAGGCTGCGAATAGTGTGTGTGTTCTTTCTACTGTATGTATGCTAATGAACAACCTAAATGCAGAAACGAGGCCCGATGAGGACTGACAGCCCAATTTTAATACGACAGTAAAAATACCTTTGAGAGTTCGAGAGGAATTATGACCTAAAACGAAGCTTTGGTGTATACAGTACGTTTTATTGACAGCGTGTGGTTGAACATTTCAGTCAGAGGTGATCTGAATGTTGTACTATTCCTTACACCAGCGCACTATTGGATTCTGATTGGTCAGGAGGTGATTCATTGTCTACAACAGCAGCTCTTCAGCTCGTTCAAATACATCATCGTTTCTATGGTAACATCCCATTCCCAAGGACTTGTACAGCAGATCCTCGACATAATCCAAGCCTGAAATACTGTAACAGATTCAGTATAGTCGTTGTTATTGTGACGTTTTCTGTGAGGACGTGTTTATATCGTGTTTACAGAAGGAGTCTCGTTCACATCAGCAGCTGAATGAGGAAACGTCATTATCTGAAACATTAGTGTAAATATGAAATGCTGTCTTTGCGTCCTCTTTCCTGTCATGAGGTTGGACTGCACAGACACACCGTGTCACCTTTGTGTTTGGCTCCGGCTGCTGTGTCAACAGCGTCCCGATGAGTCATGAGCATCCTGCTGTTTTGTTTGTTCTGAGACGATGATGGCTTTTTAAGCGCAGCCGAATTCGTCTGATGTCCATTTATGGGCGTTTCTGTAAATAATGTAAATGGCGAGTCTGGGCGACCATGGGAGTGTTGATCAGATCATCATCTGCATTTTTTTGTTTTCTGTTCAGGAAATGACTTGTGCAAAGATCATATGATAAAGGAAGAAATTGTGGAGAGAATATCACTTTGAACACTCAGATTGAACCCTCTGGGGTCTGAGGGTATTTTCTGGCACTCTTATGATTTTGGTACGCTCTGATTTTGTTGTCAGTTTCAACAAATCTAAGCAGTATTTTCCAAATCACATGACGTTTTTGTATTCAGCATAAGTTCAGCTACAATAATATCTCTGTAGTCTGAATGTCGTGATTGTACTTTTTTTTAAAAAAATACCAAATAAATGAAGCTGTTGTAAAAAGCAGTTTTAGAACTGTGTCGGAATGTGTGAAAAAACATGACCTTACCTATTGTGTCGAACCGTTTTGGTCACTTGAGGTGATTCTGTTCAGTCTTAGGAATAGATCAAGCACAAAAACTTAAATCTGCTCCATTGATTTGCCAGCAAAAAACTCAATGTCCTATTGTTTTGGGATAAAGGGTTGGCAGTGGGAGAGGTATTCAATGAGAAGAGTAAAAATTTCCATTCCATTCAATGAGAAGAATGAAAATCCCTCCCACTGCCAACTCTTAATCCCATCAGATAAATTTTTTTTGTCTGATTAACTTCAAGAAAGAGAAAAATCAGTGCCTGATTTCGTGGAAACCTCGCAATCTCCTGTTAGAGAAAAATAATCAACAAGAGTAATTTAATTTCATCACACTATGCCATGAATATTTTCCTATAATAGCATGCACTCGACAAATTAACAGCTTTTAGATATCTTTAAAGTATCAAAGTTTACGAAATGTTATATTTCAGTGTATTTACTTATAACTTTAAGAATTCTTATCGTATAACTTTCAGTGACTTCACGACTTCTTAAAGATCCTTTACAATGTCACGTAGTCACTAAATTAAAATTTAAAAGACTTTATAGAGGCTGTATAAGTCATTAAAGTTTAACTCTAAGAAAAATGAAGAAACGTGATGCTTTTCAACTTTTACTTATCATACAGTTTAAAAAGATCTTAAAGGTTGTTTAAATTTTGATATCTTCTAAAGATACTTAAATACCTCCAAAATTAAGATATCAAGAATTATTCTATCCACATTCACTGGATATGAGCAACCGCACATTCTGATTGGCTACTCTACTACTAGGATATCAGCTCATATACCGTGAGGAGAGAAAAACAAAATGGCGGCTCGCATCAAGTCAGATAGATCACTTTGCTATCAAATGTTTAAAAGAAACAGAAATAGCTAAAAGATGATCACACCACGCACCTCCAATATCTCCTGTTCCACATTCCAGCCCAGTAGGTGGCGCTAATGCACCTTTAAGTTGGTTTGCCAACCGCAAAAAAAAAAAAAAACATGAAGAAGAAGAAGAAAACGGCAGCGCGTGTTACTGAACCAACCGGGGACGAAATAAAAACTCTAAAACAAAACCCCAGAAAATAAAAAAAAGCAACAAACTATGGAATGAAAGTATTTGATGGCAAGAATGTATCTTTTTTTTATTTTTCAAGAATTATCATACTTTTCACAAATTGCTCCTGTCATTTCGCCGGTTTGTTTACATTCTAAGCGCAAATGATTTTGTTGGACGTTTTGTACAAAGTTTTTATTTATCAAATTTGCAAAATATAAAAATGCTCTGTTTCCCAAAAGCCAGTGAATGTGGATAGAATAAAACAGTTATTCCACTCAATCTGCTCGTACACGGCTTATAGACAACTCGGTGCTACGTGCCTCGTCGGCTATCAGCTCATGTACGACCCGATTTTGTGGGATAACTGTTAAATATAAAAACTCCATCATTTGCTTCTGAAAATGACTTCTGGGTTTTGATTGTGATATCTAGTTGTTCCTTCTTAGAACATTCTTTAACAAAAAAAACAAAAAATAAATACAACAACGTTTTGAGCAAAATAACTTTAATACACTTTTTATTGGAACACCTTATAATTATTGCATAATACATGCAAAATTAACAAATAATATTATTATAAACAGGTAACAAGCCAGATCTGTGTATGCTCTGAAGTGGTTTATCTATTTTAAATAAAATTTCAGAGAATTTACACCATTTTAACAGTTAAACAGATTTGAATGAGTAGTCGTCACGTTACGTGTGTGTTGTGAAAAAAACGAAAGACTCGCTTTACCTCAAAGGTAGCTGATTAGCCAACATGTTATCTTCTTTAGTTTTGCAGCTAACAAGTAATGATTAAGTTTATTTCACCAAAAATCTTGTTTTATACTGTTTTTCAATCTCATTTTAAAGAAAACTTTTATATTTTAAGCACAGAGTAAAACTCCTTTTCTTCTGTATATGTGCTAAATTGCAAAAAAATGGCCGCCCTTGTAACATTCCGGTGTTTGGCTGCCATTGGTGAAGGTTTTTTTTTTTTTTCTTCTTCATGTTTTTAACTGACAGGAAATCACAACTGTGCCCTAAAACACAACAGGATGTCTGAGTGATATTACTGAAGAACTGGATGTATTTTGAAGCACAAAATATTTCCGGTGAGAGATGTCCATTACTTGTTAGCCACATTAGCCTTGTACTAGCTCAGTGAAACAAACAGACAACTTTTTGGACGACTTTTGAGGTAAAAGTTACATGAAGTAAGTTTAATTTTCACAAAAAACTTATCCTTGGATGAAAAATAAACTACAAATCCCCTTCCAGCACAATTCCTGCCTCAGTCTTACGTGTGTTTTGGCATGACGTCTCATATCAGATGCTGAAATCGTACCACAAAGATTTAATCGGAGCTTCCGACTTTATTTTTCCATGGAAATGTTTCTGTTAACATGGAAATATGCCCTCACGCTGATCGTAATCTTGGATATCTATATGTTTGAGAAATGTAGACAAGCGACAGAGCGTACACTACTGAAGCCATTCACTCAGCAGCACCTTCTTCCTGATGGTGTCCCTCACACACTTTCATTCATCTCTCTCGCTCTCTAAAGATAGACTATGACACAATATTTCCTCATATACCATGCTGTTGTTGAATTCTAGATTCTGACTGGTCAAAAGTTGTTATCAGTGGCATACTGGAAATATTCAATACCTTGTCAGGATTTCTCGACCAACAGACCAGCTTTTTCCACTTCCTGTGGTGTGTGTGGGGTTTTTTTGTTTGTTTTTGACTAGGGATGTCCCGATCCGATCACGTGATCGGAAATCGGGCCCGATCACATGGTTTCAGACTCGATCGGAATCGGGCATTGCCTCCCGATCAGGGATCGGATATATATCTATATAATATATTCTCATTTTTAACACATCAATAGCTATGCGTTGGCACAGAGTGAGACCAGACCTCTTGTCTCAACACAGCAACATCAACGCGTGCGGCATGACATCACTTTGTAGCGGAGACGCTATTGGTTATTGGCTGCCTGCTGCCGGCAAAGTTGAACACGGAAGCAGTTCGAAGCGGAAAGCAAAGCACGAGATCTTTTTTTTTTCGTTGGATGACAAAAGAAACGGGCTCAAACCTGAAAGGGTAGAAATGCTTGTTTTCATCAAGAAAAACGTTCATTTCCTTAATTGAAATTACTGTACACCACTGTGAGATGCGTTCTTAAAAGCAAATTACCGGCACTGTGGCACTTTATTTTTTTTATTTGTTTACATTCCTGCCAGGTATTTTAAGGTTATTTTTTTTAATTTGTTATTTATTGTTCAAACTGCCTCACGTAAGTACTCTGTTTGCTAACGGAGTTGTTGGATGTTAAAATAAGGTGTTAAATAAAAAATGAGGAACATCCTGGATCCGTTTCTTTCCTCGTCTTTATTTTTTATGGATTATAAGAAGTATCGGATCGGGACTCGGTATCGGCAGATACTCAAAATCAAATGATCGGTATCGGATCGGAGAGCAAAAAAACCTGATCGGGACATCCCTATTTTTGACCATCATCTAGACAACCATTGTTAAACACAAGCACTCACCTTTAAGCCTGAAAAAAAATATGGGATAGAAAATACGGACTGAATTTGAAAACAGCTTCATTTAAGAGTTTTACCTTTTTCCGTTTGCCGTATTTCTGACCAGTGAATGGTTTTACGAAGGCATTTTCTGCTCTACATGACAGCGTAAAACCAGAATCTAAATTCCGACTAATTAGCGCTCAGCAATACTTGTGAAAGTGCACTAAAACTTTGTGTTTTTTGCTATATTTAGGCTTTTTTTTTTTGATTCTCATTTTCAGAAATGTACATAAAGATAGTTGGCACAAAAACCTCATAATGCCTACAGGACAGAACTCTGTGTGTGTGTGTGAGAGAGAGAGAGAGAGAGAGAGAAAGACTCAGGTAAAGCAGCATGCAGCCGTAAATTCTGCTTGAGCCCATCTGCCGTGCTAACACACACTTCACACCCAATCAGCGGTGAAGATGTCTCTGTATAAGCTGGCACAATCGAATCCGATCCATCCAGTCCCGGTACTGACGATGTTTCACTCATTTCGTTTCTTTCCTCTAGCATTTCTACTTGCCTGACTGTTCTACAGCATGCTGCGATGAGGATTTCCACAGACCCTTGTCACTGCCATAGCTCTTACTGTACTTCAGAAAATCAATTACCCCCCTTTTCATGACGAATCCCGTCCTCCCACCAGCGATTTATTTTTGGGTCCGAAGCCTCTTGACGTCCATCTGTGCTTTTTAGCTCGAGCCAAGAGAGAAATCCGCAGTGGTTTTTTTTTTTTTTTTTTAAGCCTTGTGGTGCGGCTTAGAAAGAGAACAACAGGCGGTGTGGTGGTACAGAAATGTGACAGTATAATAGTACTAGCAGTGATAAAAATATCCTATCAGAGGACTAGGAGACATTTGTATGATACGCATTATGTATTCTTCAAGCTACACCCTTCGCTGATGTGGTCTATGATATAGGATAGTGTACGATGGCGGCCATCCTGGCAACTGGAATTGCATATTTCCACAGCACAGTTTGGTATGGCTTTGAGGAAAATTGATAAGCGATGACTGAAATGTCAAAATATGGACGTAACACATATTTATAGAAAACATTTTGCTGTTAAAAGGAAATTTGTCTAAAACGTATAGGTACACAGCATATATGTGTATGTTGTTCTGTGTGTGTACGACAGATGTTTCTAACCGTGTACCTCAGCAACAGCGAGAAGCACTTCACCGAGGTGCCTGTAACTCCGGAGACCCTGTGCCGGGACGTTGTGGACGTGTGTAAGGAGCCCGGAGAGACCGACTGCTACCTGGCCGAGAGCTGGAGAGGATCAGGTGAGGACGTGCCTCGATCTTTCAAAGAAGGATAACCAAGATGAGGCGAAACAGGAGCCATATATTATACCCCTGCACCGAAGGAGGGAGGTATACTGGTTTACCTCTGTCCGTCCATCCGAAACACCCTTTTTCTCAGCAACTACGGATCGTAGCCACTTGGTACCAAACTTCAGCTTGGGGTTCTATACCGTGTGTACCGTTTTCAGGTCTGTCGCACATCGACTTCCTGTTTACCGACTGAATGTATTTACGAAACACACAGCCTGGATTTACAAAACTTTCATAACACTTTTCTCAGTAACTACAAATCACACCTGCTTGATATTTGGTACGAAGCTTCAGCTTGGGGTTCTATACCATGTATACCGTTTTCAGGTCTGTCGCACGCCGACTTCCTGTTTACCGACTGAATGTATTTATGAAACATGTAGTGTGGATTTTGATGCTATTTCAAGAAGCAAAATGCGATTTCATATTATAATGACAGTTTCCCAGGATGCCTGGGTAGAGACACTGCTCTTTACTTACTCGTTTCAGGGTTCATTATTTGTTGAGGTCAACATTTATAATAAGTGTCCTGTTCCTTCGATCGCTTGCATTCTGATTAAAGCGAGAGCGGGAGGATACGCAAGTGAGCAGTACAGTAGCTCACAGTTGATCTTGCTTACACTCAGACCATTTCAGGGATATCAGTGAACCAACCTGAGCACAACACTGCTGCTGCTGGCATGATGCCACATTATTATAATATATCATAATCAGTTTTAGGCTTTATACTGTTAGATAATGCAGTGTTCACAGCTTGGTATGTTGGAAAAAATAAAACCTTGACATTTTTTCATGAAGCAAAAATGTCAGGTAAACTGAAAATTTAAACATCTAAAAATCGAAACGTTACTTTCATGAATTTGACGGCTGCTTGTTGAATCAAACCCGGATCTTGAAGCCAAGCATTCCGCTTTCGTGACCGAGAACTGCGAAAGCTGAGAGAGACTATTAAAAAAAGGAAAATATGTTTGTTGTTCCGTTTGGGGGGGAAAAAAAAAACAGCGTATAGAAGTGTGAACAGTCTCAAATCTAATTTCAGTCTTCGTAATGTCGTTACGATTCCGAAGCTTGTTTCCAGAAAAGTGTACAAATACAGTCCTGCGCGAAAACCTTAGGCACATGTAAAGAAATGCTGTCGACCAAAAACGGCTTAAAAAAATAATGAAATGAAATGTTTCAACATTAAAAAAATACTATAAGCAGTAAGCCATAATAAATCAATATAACAAAGACAATATTTGGTGTGAGACGACCCTTTGCTTTAAAAAAAATAAATTAAAAAAATAGTAGTCTGAGGTCCAGTGAGTGCAGTTTTATAAGGAAATGTAGGTAGCTGTAGGTTTTACTGAGCATCTCCCAGAACCAGCCACAGTTCTTCTGGACACTTTGACTGTCGCACTCGCGTCTTCATTATGTTTTTTTTTTTTTAATCTGAAAAGTCCTCTCTTATGGAATATGGCACTGTTTGTATGAAAAAATTAGGGTGCCAAGACTTTTGCACAGCACTATATTTGACACTTTTTTTTTTAACTATATAAGTAGCTATTTACAGTATTATTTATTTTCAAACCCAAGAATAAGAAACTAACTGGGCCAACCCCAGTTAAACCAAACAAAATGATGTTGCAAAACTCTTAACGTTCGTAAGCTATCTGAAATGACATCGCCGTGTGAGCTCGCTGTATTCCTTCGTCAATCAACGATATTCTTTAGGTGCGATGTATTGTTAAATGAAAGCCTGACACGGCAACACGGCTAGTCTCTTCCTTAGATGCTCTGCCTACGGGTTACAAAATAGATCTGACTGCATTTGTACACTTTTTTTCTAGCCATAAGCTTCAGGATCTTGAAGGTTGTGATGTGGTTGTAGAGTGAGATATCCTCGCACGTCTGCTTGCACAAGCCAGAAAAAGTGTGTCACTGGGCATTTTTAATAACGGCTTTAATAATGGCTTCTTTGTATACAAATCGGCCGACTCTGATCGTGATATAGCGCACTATATAGTGAATATACTACAACCCCGATTCCAAAAAAGTTGGGACAAAGTACAAATTGTAAATAAAAGCGGAATGCAATAATTTACAAATCTCAAAAGCTGATATTGTATTCACAATAGAACATAGACAACATATCAAATGTCGAAAGTGAGGCATTTTGAAATTTCATGACAGCAACACATCTCAAAAAAGTTGGGACAGGGGCAATAAGAGGCTGGAAAAGTTAAAGGTACGAAAAAGGAACAGCTGGACGACCAAATTCCAACTCATTAGGTCAATTGGCAATAGGTCATTAACATGACTGGGTATAAAAAGAGCATCTTGGAGTGGCAGCGGCTCTCAGAAGTAAAGATGGGAAGAGGATCACCAATCCCCCTAATTCTGCGCCGACAAATAGTGGAGCAATATCAGAAAGGAGTTCGACAGTGTAAAATTGCAAAGAGTTTGAACATATCATCATCTACAGTGCATAATATCATCAAAAGATTCAGAGAATCTGGAAGAATCTCTGTGCGTAAGGGTCAAGGCCGGAAAACCATACTGGGTGCCCGTGATCTTCGGGCCCTTAGACGGCACTGCATCACATACAGGCATGCTTCTGTATTGGAAATCACAAAATGGGCTCAGGAATATTTCCAGAGAACATTATCTGTGAACACAATTCACCGTGCCATCCGCCGTTGCCAGCTAAAACTCTATAGTTCAAAGAAGAAGCCGTATCTAAACACGATCCAGAAGCGCAGACGTCTTCTCTGGGCCAAGGCTCATTTAAAATGGACTGTGGCAAAGTGGAAAACTGTTCTGTGGTCAGACGAATCAAAATTTGAAGCTCTTTATGGAAATCAGGGACGCCGTGTCATTCGGACTAAAGAGGAGAAGGACGACCCAAGTTGTTATCAGCGCTCAGTTCAGAAGCCTGCATCTCTGATGGTATGGGGTTGCATTAGTGCGTGTGGCATGGGCAGCTTACACATCTGGAAAGACACCATCAATGCTGAAAGGTATATCCAGGTTCTAGAGCAACATATGCTCCCATCCAGACGACGTCTCTTTCAGGGA
This sequence comes from Neoarius graeffei, assembly GCF_027579695.1. NCBI lineage: Eukaryota > Metazoa > Chordata > Actinopteri > Siluriformes > Ariidae > Neoarius > Neoarius graeffei. Next base: position 7,282,450 of record NC_083595.1, read on the forward strand.
AGACCTTGCATTTTCCAACATGACAATGCCAAACCATATACTGCATCAATTACAGCATCATGGCTGCGTAGAAGAAGGGTCCGGGTACTGAACTGGCCAGCCTGCAGTCCAGATCTTTCACCCATAGAAAACATTTGGCGCATCATAAAATGGAAGATACAACAAAAAAGACCTAAGACAGTTGAGCAACTAGAATCCTACATTAGACAAGAATGGGTTAACATTCCTATCCCTAAACTTGAGCAACTTGTCTCCTCAGTCCCCAGACGTTTACAGACTGTTGTAAAGAGAAAAGGGGATGTCTCACAGTGGGAAACATGGCCTTGTCCCAACTTTTTTGAGATGTGTTGTCGTCATGAAATTTAAAATCACCTAATTTTTCTCTTTAAATGATACATTTTCTCAGTTTAAACATTTGATATGCCATCTATGTTCTATTCTGAATAAAATATGGAATTTTGAAACTTCCACATCATTGCATTCCGTTTTTATTTACAATTTGCACTTTGTCCCAACTTTTTTGGACTCGGGGTTGTACAATACAGCGCATGTCTTGTTAAGGCTTCCTCCCGTTCTGAGTGTGCAGGTGTAATTTTTGCTTTGTGTACTTTTCTCGAACAGAGCGTGCGATTGGTGACGGTGAGAGGATGATGGAGCTGCTGCAGTGCTGGGGGCAGCAGAGGTCCGAGGTCCGGTTCGTTCTCCGCCATGAGCAAGCGCCCAGTCATGACCTAGGTGAGCGAGGAAACAGGAGGATAAACATGTGATGGATGAAGGGAAGGAAAGACCGGACTAACCATGCAGCTTTTATTAGACATCATTTAAATATTTAAACGTCAGGACCGGGAAAGGAGAGCTGGATTCTTTTTTTCTTTGAAGATGAGTACAAGTTTTTGACCGTCCACAAACACACACAGCTTGACGTGACTGCATGCGTGTGCTGTTTGTTGTCGTGGCACTGATCCGTTCCGTTCCATTCCGTTCCGCCCCCTGACTCGGCAGACAGCCCGGAGCCGATACTGATCTGTTTAATCAGCAAGCTCGGAGACTTTTTTATCAGATCAGACTGAAATGCAGCACACGTGTCCCAGTGCTGATTCTCATCTACGTGCTCTCAAAGTACTGAATGGTTCTGAAACAGGCATATCGACCCAGTTCTGGTGTCGTTGAGGGAGGAAATGGAGATTCCAGGACATTAAACCAAAGCATGATAATTCCTTCATCTTCAGGGACATTGTTCTGGTATCACAGTGGTCCCCAAACACACACACACATACAAAACGTGTCCTCATACTACCAGGGTCATCCAGGAGCACTGGCTCACTGCCACTCACTGTGTGTGTGTGTGTGTGTGTTATCCCACTGTGCTAAGCCACAGAAATTGGAACGTAACCCTGAATATTTTGGGATCTCACAACCCATGGGCCCACCATCACATTTGTTTGGCAGTGTGTGTGTGTGTGTGTGTGTGTGTGTGTGTGTGTGTGTACACTCATACTTGCTACATATTGAGGACCGGTATATGTTTTTTACCAACAGAGTTAGGACTTTTTGGGAAGTGAGAACATTTTGTCTGGCCCTCACTTCTTCAAAGAGCTGTCTGAGGGTAAAGACTGAGGGTTAGGGTAAGGGGTTGGGTTAAGGTAAGGGGTGGGGTTAGGCGTTTACTTGTGATGGTTAGGGTAAGGGAATGCATTATGTCAATGACAGTCCCCACAAAGACAGAGAGTACAAGTGTGTGTGTGTGTGTGTGTGTGTGTGTCAGCCCACATCTTGTGCCAGGCACGAAGATGGCACAGACGCACACAGATGCAGAGATTTTGTAGATCTCCTGTTCACATGCTTCATTTCTGCAAATTGCTCTGACGCCATAGATCTCATCTAAACACGGAGGCTAAAACACACGCGCGCGCACACTGTTAATGTAGTTTTTTTTTTTTAAACGAATAACACCTCACTCCATTACTACACTCGTGTGTGTGTGTGTTCATTATGTTACAAACTCTTACATCCTCTAATTCCGTCACAAGAAGGCAAAATCCTCCCTTTTTTCTGCTTGAAAGGGTAAAGTCTCACACTCCTTGCTTACACTTGAGCCCTGACATGACCCTGAGTGTGTGTGTGTGTGTGTGGTGTCGAGTTTCCACAAGAGATTTTGTGTCCTCATTAATCCACAAAGCCCTGCTGTGTATTACTAGCAAACCTTTGGTTTCAGTGAAAATATGTTCCTCACATGGAGGAATCATGATGATGATGATGATGATGATGATGGTGGCAGCTTCGCTGATCGTTTATGAACACAGTTATAGCGCAGTTATTGAGCTGAACACCGTTCTTTGATGCATCTGTAATCAGACCTGCTGTATGTGTTACGTTAACCAACCAGTAATAACCGACCATCGGGACCTGTTCTAAAATATTCCAGGGGGTTCGATCCCAAAACCCACTCCGGAGCTGTGCAGCTTGCTCGCTACACAGTTATGTAGCAAAAGTATAGGAACAAAGCCGCAGTCGACTTTGCAAATGGATTCGAATTTGTCCCAGAAGACGGCTGATGCTGACGAGCCCGAGCTGTGATGTGTTTCCACGCTGAACTGATGCAAGCTTGAGGAGATGCGTTTTGGTCAGTGCTTGTAGCGGAGATGAGCAATGAGACATGTTTATCTCGTTATTTAATACTGATGATGGTAGAGATTTAAAGGATTCGCTGCTGGCAGCTTAATGAACCAGACAACGCATTGTTTTTCATTAGCTGTGCTTAATTAGTGTCGTTAAACTGCGTGTGTGTGTGTGTGTGTGTGTTCTCAGGGGCTCCCAGAGGCCCGGAGCTCTTGCTGAAGAGGAACATGTTGAAAGCCGCAACCGAGACACACCTTGAGAACGGCGTAAGTATGAAACCATGTCAATGTTGTTCACCAAAATTTCTATTTCATTCAGGGACATTATTGCTAGTTGTTTCTAGCTCGCTGCTTTTTACACCCAAATACAGGACCAAACAGCCAGCTAGCTCAGTTTACGTAATGTTATCCAGCTTGCTAGTGCTTTAATCTTGGCTTACGTCTGTCCAAGCATGTTTGTTTCAATTACACACTGAAAAAATTACCTAACGTTATCTGCCGAGCAAACTTGCCTCCAGGGCTAACTATTAGCTAGCTATAACTTACTAGCTGCATAAAGGGGATCCTGTTAACATAACCAAGTACGCTATGTTGCTAGCGGTAGTCCGTTAGCAAGGAAACTTCCAACTTCTCACTAACATTACTTAAGTATTAATTTGCTAGCTATCCGTGGTTAATAAGCTAAGTTAGGTGCATTGCTTAATAAGCATGTTAGTTAATTATATAAATGGAAATGTCTGTTCTTGAAGCTCATGTGCTAATCTGATTTATGAGTAAAAGAAAGTTCACGATGTATGATGGCACTAAAAGAAAATTCTAAATGCAGCGGTTTCATTAAAACTCTTCTCGGTTTGACGGTTGAAATAAACATATCGTATTTCGAAGAAAATGAGTTTACGATTTAACTGATTCCAGAACATGTGGATTCTGATTCGATGGAGTCCAGGAGTCGAGCTGATACAAGAAGTTTCTTGATTACGAAAACCACGATATATACAGTATTGTGGAAAAATAATGACATCACTCACGTTACAGCTAGCTATCTCATATCAGCTCTTGAAATTAGCGAGCTACTTGGCGCGGATCACTTGACTAATATGTTGTTAATTTGAACATTCATAGTAGCTAAACTTCCAAACAAACTCCAGCCAAATTAGCTCAACTACAGCCGATTCATCTTTGAGAACATTCTTGTTTTGAGCAATTCCAGCGTTATGGACGTGACACTTGAACTCAAAATGGCAACAAATGACCCAGTGCATGTTTTATTGTCTCCCAGTATTTAAACAGGTGTTGCATATTTTAAGGCTGTACCATACTGGAGAAGTGATAGAACAAGAACAATTCCCATAGTACATCTAGGGCATGCCAGAAAACGCCAATAAAAGATGCGTTATGGATGTGACAGAAAAAGTATCACTTTTCTTGGGTGACTGTACATTTTTATCAAACTCTGTGAAATCGTAAACCTAATGTCGAAATGGAGATATCCATTTGATAGAGGGGTCCAAGGTGAATATTAAAAAATCTTCGTTTAAAATATTTTGTATTTCATGCAGAGTTTCGGAAGGAAAAGTCAGCGTTATGGATGTGACGAAATTCCGTTACGGCTGTGACGCGTCTGAAATAGACATGGCATACGTTTAGAAAATCAGCAATTTAACCACCATAACCCTTTGAAAAACTCTCTAAATATCAGCTAAAACTATCAAAGTTCTTAAATAATATTTAGGATGGCTATTGTTTTGCTGTTTTGTGGATTTTAGCATACATTTCTGTGGCTTGTGGCAATAATATAGAATTGTACATGATCAAAGTTGATTTTAGCTTGGGGTTTACATTATAAGAAAAAGACTGACAGTGACATATTAGGTTGGTTACAAATTGGTTCAACTTATTCACATCTGTAAAATACAGGCCTAGGTGATATCTCTGGGAGTGGTTTTGATGTATTACATGTTGCTTTATTTTTGCATGGTGAGGTTGACATTTACATGGAATTGCCCTTTTACGTGGTTGGAACGTAAGCCATTTTTTGTTACAAATGTTATGTTTTCCACTTTATCCGCTGTAAAATACTTTGTGGTTACTACTACGTGTGCAGTGGAAAGACACTTTTTTTTTTTTTGCCCCCAAGTTGAATGATGACTCTTGGAGTTGAATCTCAATTCCCAAGTTCGTCATTCCTAAAGAACTGACTCTTTTTAGGATCACGGCCCAACCCTGTGCTGTAATATTGGAGCACAGCTAGTCACATGTCTGACTCTCATATAAATGATTGCCCCTAGTGTTGCATAATAAACACAGGGCAACGAACAACGATATTTTAATATAAATCACTGGGTTTGTTTTTCTAGATTGTCCCTCCACCTATGGACATCAGTCTCACGGAGCTGCAGGAGATGGCGTCCCGACAGCAGCAGCAGATCAACGCGCAGCAGCAGGTTCTGGCCTCCAAGGTGCAGCTTGTGTCCTCTGAAATGGTGTCAGATTTTTAATAAAGACAAAAGTAACATGCCGAACAAGCTTTAGAAGCAGCACGCACTGATGATTAAATAGTGTGGCGATAAAAATGGCCATGATTTCTGCACAAATCACATAACACAGGCGTAAACCGACGAGTTCATTGTATTTGTGGTTTTTGTTTTTTTTTTCAGGAGCAGCGCCTTCGATTTCTGAAAATGCAGGAACAGCAGCATCGTGAGCAGGAGAAACTGCAGCTGTTACGCGAGAACGCGGAGAACCAGGAGGCCAAACTGCGGCGGGTTCGGGCTCTCAAGGGTCAGGTGGAGCAGAAACGCTTCAGCAACAGCAAACTAGGTCAGAACGTGGGATTCTGATGAATCATTAATGAAGCATTAAGTGTTTTAATGTGCTGTCACTCTGGGAGAAACCTTAATGGATGGATGGATGGATGGTTAGATGAATAAAGAAAGAGATGACGGATAGTTAATTATGTAAGGATGGATGGATATATAGAAATAAATGAATGGATGGCTGATTAGATACATAGAGAAAGAGATGGACAGAGAAAGGGGTAGATAGATAGATTGATAGTTGATGTAGACAGATATGTATGTGTAGGTGGACAGATATAGAGACTGATCAATGATGAGCTATATAAAGATGGATAGAGAAGGGAATGGATGGATGAGTGAACGGATAGACAAATGAAAGTAAAGATTAGATATAAAGAAAGAAGGATGGATAGAAAAAGATGGATGGATGGATGAATGAATGATTCGATTTATAGAGAGAGATGGATGGAGACTTTTTTATGTGGGCAATTTGGTGAAACTCTGCAAAGCTAAAAAAAAAAGGCCAAAAAGTTTTTCAGGAAGCACAAATTGCTATTAGCCTTGCGGTTACATGCTAATAGCATGAGCAACGAGGCTTAGCCTTGACTCAACACTTCATAAACTTCAGCAAGAAATCTCCACAATGAGTTTTAGGCCTAATGAACCGAAGACGGATAGTTGATTCATCGTTAATGAAAACTCTCGCTCTCTATCACTCTGTCTCTCTGTGTCTGTAGTGGAGGAGATCGAGCAGATGAACGGCCTGTTCCAGCAGAAGCAGAGGGAGCTGCTCATGGCCGTGTCCCGGGTAGAGGAGTTGAGCAAGCAGCTGGAGAACTTACGCAGTGGCAAACTGGATGAAATCGCTGAACTCGAGAGACTCTACAAAGAGCTTCAGGTGCCTGTTGTTCGGATGGATGGATGGATGGATGGATGGATGGATGGATGACGAGACCTACATATGGATATATGGCTGGACAGTGAGAGAGAAATAACAGAAAGACAGATGGATGGAGATATGAAGGAAAAGACAGGGATAAAAATAGAAATTGTAGCATCGCTAGAAGAATTAAGAAATAGAGGCTGGGTATAAGATGGATAGAGGAAGGGATGGATAAATGTGTAGATGGTTAGAAACATGAAAGAAATGGACAAACTGGTAAAAAGAGAGTTCATTCAGTAAAGAGGTAGAACGGTGGCTCAATGGACAGATGGCTTGATGAATAGAAAAACGGATGGATGGATGGATGGATGGATGGATGGGCAGAGAAATAAAATAAAGCATGAATTGGTGAGTAGATGGGCAGATGGAGATGTGATTAGTTAAAGAGATAGACTAGTGGAAGAATGAGTAGATGGATCGAAAAGGAGCTGGATGAATGGATGAGTGTATAGGAACAAAAAAAAGGGCTGGATTGGCAGTTAAAGGAAAAGAAGGATGGACAGATATAGAGATGGATAAATGGATGAGTAAAGAACAGGTCGGTAGGTGATGGATGAATAGATGGGTCTACAGACAAACAGATGGATAGATGATGAAAAACAGAAAACAGGGAGATTGATTGAAATAATCTGCAAGAATAAAATAACATTGTGGGCGGGGTTAAAAAGGGTTATCTAACTAAGACTCTGTGCTCCCCTGAAGCTGAGGAACAAGCTGAACCAGGAACAGAGCACCAAGCTTCATCAGCAGAAGGAGTGTCTGAGTAAGCGCACACAGGAAGTAGCGGGGATGGAGCGGCGCCTGGCCGAACTGCGCCAGAGACTGTGGAAGAAGAAAGCAGCTCTACAGCAGAAAGAAAACCTGCCTGTGAGTGCAGGACAGAACTGATACTCAGTTATACGGCCATATTCAACACACACCGGCTTGCTATTCGACACCGTTATGACTTCTATACTTCTTTAAAAGTCTCGTTCGGTTCTCCAAACAACTTTACTTTTAGAAATAAAGCTCGATTAATTAACTTATTTACCTTAAGGTAAATTTATTCGCTACCTAGTTACCTGGCTTCTCTGTTCCCAAACTCAGGGAAGAGAGAATATTTAACATACTAGCGAGTATCAGTTATTAACTGACAATATCTTGCTAACATCTTGTCTGAGGAGAAACAGCGTTTAGTTAGCTCATTTTTCACCAAGTGCAGTAGTTTACCAAACTAGTTTGCTTGTTTAGTTTCATATGCTTGTATACTTGTGGTGCGTTCATGTGCTATGGGAATTATGGTAAATACCAAACGCCGACATGGGAAGCACACATGAACGCCCCCTCTTGTGGTATTTTCCACTGGGCAACTCGTAGAAAATTTTGATACACGAGTTGCCGAGATGAGATGAACTTTAACCTTTTCAACATGGCGGCGAGCGGTACAAGACTAGCTTATGAACCAAGAAAGAAGTGGTTTTCACCTACGGAAAGCTGACTCTCACCTTTTAAACGAGTCATGTTATGTATATTATATTATTATAATATGTATATTATAGCCTAATACAAAATATTCTGTGGCTGTCCAAAGAACGCCAACAGTGATCTAGATACTGGCTACTCTCATTGTGGCTACAGCCAACTTTCCAAAAACTGCGTGGCATTCAATGTGTTAAGAAAATCTCTACTTGTCATGATCAGGAAATATTCAGCATTATTTACCTTTTGACTTTTGATAACTCGTATTCCTGCTGCAGCTGATGAACAAGGCAATCTATAATTGTTTTAGCCAAATAACAGGCCTGATTCTGAATCTGGTCCACCATCTTTAATCTGTCAACAACAACAAAAGCATGTGAACACAACACACTGGTAAATACCACTTCCCAACTGGAAAATATCATCTTCCCATAGCACATGAACGCAGCATTGGACATTTTTAAAAAAAAAAAGAAAAAAAAAAGTTGGGGGTCACTGAAAAGTCCTCAGGTAACACAGAATACTGTTAGCCTTGTACGTTAGCAATGAGGTTTAGCCATGACTCGGCACTTCAGTAAATAATCTCCACACTTGAGGTTCTGGTTATAATTTTACACTCAGCGTAGTTACTGTTGGTGTAATAATGTTAGTTAGCTTGTTGGTTGTTTTAATTACTAAATGTAACCTGCTAACTAGCCATAATGGGCTCACTGTGCTAACATTATCTAGGGACAAGTCGAGTGTTTAACAGACAGAACTGCGACACAAACTGAAAAACATGTACACAGCTTTATATCTTGGAGTTTAGGGTGGCTTTTTTTTTAATAAATGTTTCCTGTTACAAACAGTCAGAATACTGAATTGAACTTTCTAGCTAGCATTAGTTTACTACCTAGCTATGTATCTATGGCTATATTAGTTTAAAAAAAAAAAAAAGGAACCATATTAGGCTAATGGAAGTCCTGAATTTTTTTTTTTTTTTGCTATATTAGTAGTTTAGGTACAAGTCTAATACATTAAAATAAATAAAATTCTATAAATTTTCAGACAAGTTATCATGATAATGTAACATTTGCAGATTGCTGGATCATTATTCAATTCAGCTAGCATAAATAGTCAACATATTTTACCTGCTAGTTTCAATTAGCTTGTTTACTGAGAAAAAGCTGGCTAATGTAGCTAACTAGTTAGTTTGCTTGGTAGTCATCCAGCTTGTTCTTTGATATTCGAGGTTGTGAGCTAGCCATATTAGCCAACTCACCTTTAAGTCTTTTTTTTTTTAATTAAGTTGATAAGCCCACTAGTGGTACGTAGCTAGCTTTAGCTTTTAAACCTAACTGATTTATCTAGTAAAAGGTGTTAGCGAGCAATTGTTTCTGTTAATACTGTAAAATTGTAACTTGTGATAAAACCAAACACAATGCAGAAACTCTCTCTCTCTCTCTCTCTCTCTCTCTCTCCCCCTCACAGCAGCCAGGTGATGGACAAAACTCTCAACCTCCCTCAGTCCCGTCCAGAATTGCCGCTGTCGGCCCGTACATTCAGTCTCCTGCTCCTCCACTTCCTCCCAAACAGGATGTCCTGGTGAAGCCGGCCTATCCGGATGGCACAAGCACACTGCCCAAACCACTTACCAAACCCACCGGTATACACACACACACAGCATTTGTGCACCAAACCCCTCTGTTCTTCAGCACTTACCGCTCCCCTTTCTCCTCCCCCCCCCAGGTAAAATCTCTAAGCTCTCCGAATGGAGTGGGAGTGGTGAGATCAGCAGCATGGGCGGGTCACAGCGAGGCTACGCCTCCACCCTGCCCCGTATGAGCAGCCACGGCTCCGTAGAGAAAGGTGAGCACTCACACACTTCATGTACTAATCATCCATAAACGTGATGCTAATAGCGCTTTTCACGTGTGTCAGATCCCGAGGCAGATCAGAAGCCTCCACCAGCACTTCCATTACGGAAGAATCAGAGCAGCGAGGACCTTTTAAACAATGGCCAGGTAACTAACACACATACTTAATTAATGCTTTAATGGGCTGTGTTCATTTGGACGATTTCAGATCTGTTATTCCCAACAGGCCACACCCGTTTTCATATTAACATACGGTTGCTGTCCATCAGGTCTTTTTTCACTTGCAGTCCCATGAGTGTCTGTTGGTCTATTTTCACCAATAGGCTCCGCCCCTTCGGGACTCATTTGGGAAATCATTTCAGCTAAAGCTAAAACCGTTATGTATGTGATTTTGTTCTGATCAGGTTGGTGGTAAAGTTCCCCCTCCAGTCCCCAGCAAACCCAAACTAGGCCAGTCTGGTTTCCCCAAGCCCTGTTTCTCCACTGGCACCTTTCCAGGCAAAGCCAAACCCACCCACCAGCTGGCTCCCCACCTCCCAAAAGCACCGATGCCCGCGGCCACTGTACGGCCCTTCAGCGTGGAGGGCTCCACAAGCAAAGGACCCGCCATCCAGAAACCTCAGACGCTGGCAGCCAGCTCCATCTACTCCATGTACACGCAGCAGAGCTCGCTGGCTAAGTGCTACCAGGGCCAGAGCACACTGACGCGCTCACAGCCTCGGGGTGAGCATTGCTAACACCGCTAATGCTAGTCTCAGGGTAAAGGATACAATCAGTATTAAAGATGTCTGCATATTATAGCATGAAATCTGGTGTGTGTGAGGAAGAGACAGAAAGAGAGAAAAAGATATTGGATGGACGGTAAATAGCTGGGTACACTGTTAGCACAGTTACGTATACTAATGTACGCTTACTAACCACGCATATAATGGCGAATGAATTTGACTCGTACTATGAACCCAGCAGTTAGAGATGTGTCTACCGAGTAGTAGGTGGCTTCTACGAGCATTGTGTGCTTGTGATGCTAACTGACCGTTGTATTACTACAACAGGGAATGTCTTGTTTTGAAATGAGAACCTGATCACTAGCACCTGTTTCTGCCATTTTTTTTTAGTGTATGGAAAACCGGTCATCCAGTCCAGCAGAGGGCAGCACTCTCACCCTCAGGACAGCAGCCACAATGAGAAAGGAAGCTCCGTCGAGGCTGATCAAGTGGACCACGCTATCGGCGGCGGTTCCAGTGAGGGCACAGAGTCGGAGCGAGCACCGCGTCCGCTGAGTCCCACCAAGCTGCTACCATTCCTAATGCACCAGCACCGCCTGCAGAGTGACGCTGAACTGGAGGCGCCACGCAGGCGGCTGCAGCATGCGCCACGCCCGTTAAAGAAGCGCAGCTCTATCACAGAGCCTGAGGGACCTGGCGGACCCAACATCCAGAAACTCCTTTACCAGAAGACCACGCTGGCAGCCATGGAGATGCCGGAGACCAACACAGGGATTGCCGAAGACACGGGGAGGCTGTCGGGTGGAGCTCAGAAGCCGTCGGATATGGACAGGGACGCAGAGGAGGAAGATCAGACGACTTCTCCTCTTCCACCGCGTTCCTCTGCTGCAGAACAGAGTAGAAGAACTGAACTGAAGGAGGATGGTGAGCAGGAGGTGGCTGGTTCCGTCCCAGCTGAGGAATACCCTCCGTATCCTCCACCCCCATACCCCAGTGCAGGCACCCAGGATGGGCAGGAAGAGGAAGAGGACAGCGGCATGAAGGCACCGGCGGTCACTGGACAGGTCACCCTGCCGCCAGTGCGTATTATTTACTCTATTGTTATACTCAGTTGAGGATTTTTAAATACTCAGCTCCTCTTTAAAATCTCCCTAAGGGTCTGTAGGTCCAGATTTAAAGCCCCTACTCTTCTGGCTGGAGTTAGTGAATTATACATTTTAAGAAAAATTAAGAAGAATGACTTAATGGTTAAAATCAGCTTTAATAATTAGGATAATTCTGGCGGATTTTATATGTTATAATAAAAGGTCAGCATGTTCTCAAGGGAAAATTTGAACAACAGCGCCCTCTAGCAGGCAGTTTTGTTTCTTTTTTTCAAATCAACTTTTTGTGACTATTTTTCCTTATCAGGACTGCTTCTGAGAAAATAAAGTTGCCATCTAACAGTCCAGGACTAAAAAAATACATAATAATAATAATTTTCTCTTATTCTGTTTAAAGGACAACTGAAGTCATTTCTAAACTTGTTTTATTTCTTAATTAACGTGTTATTCAATTACGCTTTCGGTTTTAGTAACCTTATATCGTGACTCGTATTGGCAACTGATTGCAATTAAATATTATACTTATCGGCCTATTCGGTTTTTAGCCGTGTTGAATTTAGTGCGTTTGGTCCACGGCAGGCGTCGCTTATCCGCGCGATCTTCACGAGACTTGTGCGAGACTTCAAAGCGTGAAGTGTCAGCCAGGTGTCAGTGCCGCCATTTTGAAAACTGTTTTCCAAACGAAGTATTGCACAAAAACGAGTTTAAATAACGATTACTGCTTACTTTTTTCAAACTTTCTTGATTGCTATCAAAACAAACAAAACCTCCGGCTTGATTACATCAGCATTCGAAAGAAGGCGCGCGCGTCTTTTGACAATGTTGGCGGATGTTGGTCACTTTGATTTCCGCTGTACGTTTTACTTCCGTCCTACGACGTCTCGCACAGGTCTCAACGAATCTCGTTTATGGCCATCGCTTTGACATACGGATTGATATATTACAGAGCATATTTCAAACACTCATAACTTGCTATAGCAGCAACAAAAATGCATTCTGATATTTAATAAAATTAGATAAGTGAAAAATTTGTCTTCGGTTCTCCTTTAAAGGTGCAGTCTGTGACATTTGAAAGTGTTCCTTAAAGTCAGCAGGCCTGTAAATATGATGCATTTTTTTTTAAAGAGACCATAGAAAAACCGATTTGCAGAATTGTTGTGCAGTGGATCTCTTTTTAGTTCCCTTGTTGTATGTGCTTTCTGGCCCAGAAAATTACGGATTAGCTCTTTAAAATAACTGCTAATCCATGCCCCTTTTCCCAATAAGGTGACTCAGGAGGCATGTTTAGCTTTAACAGATGGTGTGAAGTTGATTAAAAAGGAAAGGGAAATGAACTTATAAGCCCTGCCCCTTCCTTAAAGGGCAACTCAGGAAGCATATTTAGTTTTATGGGTTGGGTTTGGTTTGTTTGGTTTTTTTTTTTTCAGAATATGCTTTGTAGGCAGCAGAGGGCTTTAAAATGTACAAACTGCCGCTTTAAGTCAATTCTGCTGAGTTAAGCATGCAGTTGGAATGATGCTAAACTGTTTGCTATGAAGCTCATTTTGCTTGTTAGTTATCCGTCTGTCAGTCTTCTCACGTTTCTGTTTTTCTTAAGGGAAAGAGAACGAACCTGCGGAAGGCGGGGTCAGAGCGAATCAGCCACGGCATGCGGGTGCGCTTCAATCCACTGGCCCTCCTGCTGGACGCCTCACTGGAGGGCGAGTACGACCTGGTGCAGAGGATCATCTACGAGGTGAGGAAGAGGATGCTGATGTGTTATTAGTGGTATTCTATTGAATTCTTTCGAAGGAAAGATGCACGATGGGAGTGTAACGAGTGTGTGGTGTCTCCGGGCAGGTGGAGGACCCCAGCATGCCCAACGACGAAGGCATCACGGCGCTCCACAACGCAGTGTGCGCAGGACATACGGAGATCGTCAAGTTCCTGGTGCAGTTCGGAGTCAACGTCAACGCTGCCGACAGCGACGGCTGGTGGGAGAATTATTTGTTTTGATTGCGAAACTAAAAATTAAATCACGAGCCCCTCCCCACCCCACACACACAGGGTTACTGTCGTCAGTGTATTAAGCAGCTACCGTTATTATAGTTAGTCAATAAAAACTTCATCGAGTCTTTAAGGTACTACTGATGGGTTGCTAAGCAACAGCAATTTGGGAGCCAAGCACTTAAGCCAACACTTGAGATTGGAATCTTTCCCACTTTTCTGTCTTCTTCTCTCTCAGTCTATTAGCTGTCTGTCTTTCTCTGTTTTTTTTTTTTTAAATCAAAAGTCAATTTGTTCGTAAGTTTTTTACATCATTGTTAAAGTAGCACACTTTATCTAATAATCTCTCTCTCTCTCTCGTTTCTGTCTATCTCTGTCTTTCACCATCTCTCTCTCTCTCGCTCTAGGACGCCGCTGCACTGTGCAGCTTCCTGTAATAACGTCCAGGTGTGCAAGTTCCTTGTGGAGTCGGGCGCGGCCGTGTTCGCCGCCACCTACAGCGACATGCAGACGGCGGCGGAGAAGTGCGAGGAGCTAGAAGAGGGATACGCCCAGTGTTCACAGTTCCTCTATGGTGAGTGATGTTACGATCAAATCAGAGTGAGCAGAACTCATTTATAACGTATTTAATAATAAATATATACATTAATATGTTTTAATAGAAGGTTATCACAAGGATGTGTGTGTGTGTGTAGGCGTGCAGGAGAAAATGGGCGTGATGAACCGCGGTATTGTGTACGCCCTGTGGGACTACGAGGCCGAGTACGCCGACGAGCTGTCGTTCACCGAGGGCGACTGCATAACCGTGCTGAGGCACGAAGACAGAGACGAGAGCGAGTGGTGGTGGGCGCGGTGCGGGGACAACGAAGGCTACATCCCCCGCAACCTGCTCGGGGTGTGTAAATCGTTTTTACTGCAGCATGCTAGCTGTTGTTAGCTATCTTCCACATGCATGTATCGGAAATGATTTAGAATTTTCCTCATTGCCTAATGTGACATTTTATGGCCCTGAAAGTGGATTATTATTGTGATTGTTGTTTCGCTAATCGATCGTCTTCCCTTCACAGCTGTATCTGCGGATCAAACCCAGACAGAGGAGCTTAGCTTAAATCTCGCCATAATTCAGTCCTAATCCAACCGACGTGCCCTCAATTCTAGCGCGCACTGAAAGCAAAGGGCTGAAGGAAACACGACACTCCCAAGTGCTTCTTCTCTACACTCTGGTGCATTCCTGAGCTTCACCGTTTCACGTTCATTCATTCACCGTCTTCAGAAGCACAACGGAGGATTTCAGTAGTTACATCTGAAGAATGTTTAATAACCGCTGTTCATGGCCTTTCTAGACCGTGAATGTATGTCCGAGATGATTATTTGCACAGCTTTTAAGTTATTTGTACAGGTGTGTAGACGTGATAGCGCGTTTTGTGTTCGTTTGTAACGCCGTACGTCCTGATATCACCCTGCGAGTCAACAAGCTCCGTCATGTGTGACCGCCTTTCTTTATGGCTTGGTTTTAGCTGACAGGTTTGCTAGAACGTGATCGTGGTGATGTCATATGATTAAGTTGGCAGTCAGTTGAGCAAATGTAGCTTAAGCTCCACCCACATTGAGACAAAATCGGGACGTATGGGTCATGTCACTTTTATTTATTCATTTTTTTCTATTGTATAGGTTTAAGTTCAGTGTGCAAACTGCATTATGTTTATCTGGTAATATATATAATTTTTCATTAACCGTTAAGATTAAAAATAATCAATATGGTGCTCAATAACCCGGAACAGTTCTAGTTCATGATAAATGACATCTTGTTCAAAAATAAATAAATAAATAAATCCTTTGTATTAAACATTGCTTCTCTCAAGCTTCCTTTATTTTTTTTAAGAATAAATGACCTTCTAGTAAATTTAATAAAGATTAAACCTCTCAGTGTGAGGTTAAGACTCCAGCCTGACTTTTTTTTTTTTACATTGAGGGTGCCAATAATTCTGGAGCTGGCTGCGTAATTCCCAATTTCTCCACAACATTCACTCGGGATTCTGCAGTCCACAATAAAACATCTCTTTATTACTTACAAACTAGTTGCGTTTCAGTCCAATGCAGTTCACAGACACTGATTTCTTGTGAATGTGAGGTGTCTTGCAGGTCGTTAGCACGAGCGCATCCCAGAATTCCTCACAGCATGCAACATATCAACCAAACGCTGTGCTACGGGACGCAAGACAAAATGTAGAAAAAAAAAAAACGTTACACAGGTCACAGTAATAAAATATGGAGTGCAAAATGAGGAGTTGGCCACGAAGGACGATACATTCACGTGGTGTTTTTTTTTATTTTATTTTTTGCTGATTAATTGCACAAAGCCTCAGGAATTCAGGAAGTAGAACAGCACGAACACACAACATGCACATGTCAAACATCTGACAGGAAAATGTTCACAAATATCTCGGCTTGCTAATATTCTGACCTTACAGTACGAACAGTTTAATACAGACGCCCTGAAGCGCCAGCGGGAATAAAAAGAAAACTTATTAAAAAGAATTAACTTCGTTATTGTGATTCAGTTTCTGATGATTTCAAGGTATTACACTGTTATTTGAATAAAACGTATTGTTTTTGAGAACTCGTTATTTTATGAAATGTCACATTTTGATTAAAGCTCGGCTGCCTTTCAGATTTTTCAAGTGTAGGTCATAAAAAGAATTTTCCCCAACACGCAATTATTTTTGTTTAGTGGAGTGAAAGCTACTGAATTCGAATCGCAGACTTCCAATTTTATTAGTTTTTTTAAATAGGACAATTAATGAATTTAAGGCCACATGGCCCTAAATTCTCCGCTATTTTTTCCTGCTTCACCATGATGCAATAAAAGATACTACATCACGTGATGGTCTTTCCCCGTATGCCCAAGGCATTGTGGAATACAAATTTGAAACACGAGCGGAAAATGGAGGATGCGAATGAAACGTGAAAGACCCACTACAGTAACAGAAAGAAAGCGAGAAGAAAAGACGTTATGTTATATACGAAGGAAAGGAAACGCAGGACCAAACTAATAAATATCGGCGCTCAGCGAGCACCTCGGTGTGATCAGCTGTTCGTTTAGCGACAGAATGATGGAACTGTCAGTGCACGCTCAAAGGGAAACCTGCGCATGCGCACACACGGACTTCCTCTGTCTGTTTGACTGCACGATTTCATGCGCATTATTTGCTTTAATCCCCTCAAATTAAATAACTTCCCAGCTACAGAATGGCCTGATATTTTGTCAGATATTACAGAGATAAACATCTCACAATGACCACATTTCAGACAGAACTAAATTTCACCGATTTTACGAAATCGAAAGGACATCTCGTTTTAAAACAATGCGTAATTTCTAGTTAAGATCTCATGAAATCAGATTCAGTATTTAATAACGCGATTGATCAATAAGACTATTACATATGTGACACCTCACCGAATCCAGGGACGCATGTCGGCCGAAACGAATCCGAGACAATCGCAAAAGAAGCTTTTTTCGAAATTTGTGATTTTCGTTTTTTTCCATCATGTGCAAGTTGAGATCTTGAAGAATGCAATCAGTATTTCAGATAATAGATTGTTTTGTTGGAAAAGCATACATTTTTTGTTGCAAATTGTCTCGTTTTTGTCAGGACTGTAGCCTGCTGGGGGGTGTGGGTAAATTACCATATGGGCCATTCACATGATGTGAATGTCTTTTGGGGGGGTTTTCGCGAATCAGCTGTATGATACGAGCTGAGCTCGTGGCTACTTAAGCTGCATACAGGCGTGTAATTTCACTATGGAATGAATATAGAGCAAGCTAAACAGAGCGCAGAGGAGCTGAAACACCGCGAAGCAAACAGACACGGTATTTACATCGGAGATAACCATTTCTAGCAAAAAAAACGCAACCAAAAGGAAGTGTTCTAGGACTACATATTCCATCGGAGGCATTGGTGTGTGCAAGGCGACGTTTCTCTTTCTGATGGGCTAAGTTTATTAATCTAAGGCTGTGTGGTTATTTTTGCATGTAACGGAGAGTGTTGTGGTTTGGTTACATGAAACTAGCGTTGCATTAGTTGTGTCATCATCGTGCTATCTTTCTTTCTTACGGTGTGAGTAATTTTTCAACCACAAAACGTTAAAGTATACTTTAGGACTTATTTTTGTACTTCATAATTGTTTTGGGTATACTTTGCATGGAAGGAAAATTGACGTGGTGATCTTTGTTTACATGAAACATCGTGCTAGCTAGTAGGGGGTAGGGCTTTCCTTAATGTCATGCAAATGAGAACCATTATGTGCCCGCCCTGCACCCAGAGTAGCTGAGATGGAAAACTTTTGCCGCTTTTCCACTAC
Organism: Neoarius graeffei; assembly: GCF_027579695.1. Lineage (NCBI taxonomy): Eukaryota > Metazoa > Chordata > Actinopteri > Siluriformes > Ariidae > Neoarius > Neoarius graeffei. The sequence goes on from NC_083595.1 coordinate 7,300,299, forward strand.
AAACGCGGCTGAGTTGGGCTGAGCCGTGCCGTGCTGAGTCGAGCTGAGTCGGGCTGAGCGGGGCTGTTGGAGTTGCATTTCGACTACAACCACGTTGAACTGTGCTGGCTGGAAGTGGGTGGACACATTGGGTGGAGTTAGCGAAAGTGGGTGGACGTCACGTGATGTCGTTAGGCGGCGCAAACAGTGACATCAGTGACCTTTTAAGCGGTAGTCTCACGACCCGGATAGTAAACAATAAACATGGAGTCGTTAGTGTTGCTGGTCTTGGTGCTGTGGCTTGTTGTCACCGACAACGCCAACAGATACTGGCAAGAGCGTATAGATGAGGCGAGGCGCATAAGGCTTCAGAAATTCTCGTAATTCGTAATTCTTCTTCTTCCGGGTTTACGGTGTTTACAGATCCCAGTGTGCTCGCAGGGCGTGTGTGGGCGCGTGAGGACACTCCTCCTCACCAATCAGTGCACAGGGGAGTGTCTGCTCACGCCCCTAGCCCCACTCGGCCTGGTTTGGCTCGCTTCAGCCCCACTCCAAAACCGTGCGAGTTTTGGGGGCTGAGTAGGGCTGAAGCGAGCTGAGTCGTGCTGCTCGGAGGTAGTCGAAACGCGAGCCATGTCGGGCTGAAGTGAGCTGAAAAAGGGTAGTGGAAAAGGGCCATTTGAGGGCGATTTTCTCCCTTTTCTGTTTTAAGAGGTATACACTTTCAAAAGGCCACACATTCTTCAAATATTGTCAGATCTCCACATGGAAGGCATCATTGGAAAGCTTAGAAACTGTACTTTCTGAATCTGTCAATAACTCAAAATGCCCCCGGGCCGACATTTGTCCCTGGATAACGTTATCTGACACATATTAGCTAATAACTGTTTGAGACAGTGAGCTAGTTTTAATTAAATGAATCTAACACACATTTATGTCTGATCACCAATTATGAAATGGTTGAAATAAGTTAAACAATAATACTATCCTGAAATAACGAGACGTTAAGTCGAAACAGTATTTTTTTTTTTTACCGCGGTTCAGGACGTCTATATCTTAGGCTGCTTTCACACTTGATGCACTGGTGTTAAAAAAAACAAACCCAGCAAAACCAAACACTGTAACCATAACAACATTAACTGGTTTTATTATAGATTGGATTTACTGTAACGTTGCTGAAGCAGCTTGTATGAATGAGCTTTCAAGAGGAGCTGAAGAGGGACAGGCCTGAGACGTCTTCACACTTGCACTCACCAGGCCACTTTATTAGGAACACCCATACGTCCACCTGCTGTTTTCCGCAGTTCTCTAATCAGCTAATCCCGTGATGCATCAAATCATGCAGATACAAATCAAGCGCTTCGAGTTCATGTTCAGTGTTCAAACATCAGAACGGGAAAAACTGTGATCTCACAGTGAAGTGTGACTTTCTTTCACTGTGGCATGGGTGTCGGTTTGAGCCAGATGAGTATGAGGTTTGAGTATTTCAGAAACTGCTGATCTCCTTCCTGGGGTTTTCACACACACAACAGTCTCTAGAGTTTACACAGACTGGTGCGAAAACTAAAAACACTGAATGAGTGAGCGACAGTTCTGTGGGTGGAAACAAAGCCTTGTTGATAAGAGAGGGTCAGAGATCAGAAAATGGACAGATTGGGTCGAGCTTTTTGGCCAGGAAGGATATAGTAACTCATATAATCACTCTTTACAACCGTGGTAAGCAGAAAAGCATCTCGGCATGGCAACAGCAGAAGCCCACACTGGGTTCCTCTGCTGTGAAGAGCAGGGATCTTAGAATCAACACCAAGTTCCTATTAAAGTCGCCAGGGAGTGTAGACTCGCTCAATGACGAGCTGTATGCTTTTCTCATATGTCCACAGAGCTGCGATCTGATTGGTCGAGAGATATCTTGTAGAGCAATGTGTTAAATATCAAGTGTGAAAGCAGCCTTACAGTCCTCGCTTGGCACAAACAAGCTAGAAATGCACTTCAGTCCATAGACAGACGTTTCTATTCCAGACGTTATATAAAAATCATTCATAAATGGAAGGAAAATCCGTCCAAAAATAAAAGGACAGGTCATCCGAATAAAAATAATAAAGTGCAAAACATGCTTTTGTTATTCATTTTCCGACATTGGTCATGGATTGTTTTTTTGTCAGATACAATCACAAGGGTCCAGTTTTCAGCCTCAAAATTATTAAACAAAATGAAAATTAAACATCACTGACATGTTAGCACTAGTGCTATGAGGGGGAAAAAATGTAAAAATCAAACGTGAGATTTCGATTTTTTTCTTATTCGCTTTTCCATTTTAGTCATGACCATGAAATACTGATAGGTAATAAAAACAAGAGCGCTCTGAGAGCACAATATCCCCCGCTGGCAACTCGGCCATAACTCTGATAAAATGCGACTGAATTGAACGAAATCGCAATATGCGTATTACTGACATATATAACAAAGAATCCTGCCAAGTTTCGTGAAATTCCTCCAAAAATTGTAAGAGAAGTTGATTTCAGAAGGTGAGCACCCTTTCGGGATGGACGGACGGACATCGCCGCGACGACATAATCCCCCTTCGGACCTTCAGGGGATAAAAATTATGAGGGAAGTTGATTTCAGAAAGCAAGCACACCTTCATGAAATTGCCAAAGTACGAGTTTGTTAATAATCAAGGGCATAACTCTGGGAAAATCTGCCCAAATTAAACGAAATTTCAATATGCGTATAACTGTCATATAACAAAGCCTTTCGCCAAGTTTGGTGGAATTCCTCCACAAATTGTGAGAGGAGTTGATTTCAGAAGAACGTCAAGGGTCAAAACTCTGGTAAAATTTTCACAAACGAAATTAAATCGCAATCTGCGTATTACCGTCATATAACAAAGCTTTTTGCCAAGCTTCACGAAATTCATCCAAAAATTCTGAGAGGAGTTGATTTCAGAAAGAAAAAAAAACACTCTCATGAAATTGTGAAATTATAATTTTGTTAATTAAGGGCTGTAACTTTGGTAAAATGTGACCAAATTTAACAAAATTACAATACGCGTATTACCGACATATAACAAAGAATCCTGCCAAGTTTCGTGAAATTCCTCCAAAAATTGTGAGAGGAGTTGATTTCAGAAGGTGAGCACCCTTCCCGGGACGGACGGACAGAAGGTAGAATGGAAATCGTCACGACATAATCCCCCTTTGGGCCTTTTGGCCAGCGGGGGACAATAAAATGAAACAAAAATACATTTTAAGTTGGATTTTATATATTTGGCACAAGTGACTCACGCTTGTACAGGAAACGGAGCAGTTTAAAATTTTCATTCTGGCCGGATTTGATTTTGACTTTTATCCTTTAAATGATCTCATTCTATTTACTCTTAATTTTTGTCCAGATTTCCTTCCTCGTTCTGCGTTTCTGGTAACTGAGGAACACTCTTTAACAGTGAACTCTACTGTCGGTCCTTTATTAGCTCTGCTCATCACTCACCGCTGTGTGAAGAAATAATAATGAGAATAAAATGATAAATATCTCCATCTAATGCAGGGGTGCCCAAATTGATCCATAAAGGGCCATGTGGCTGCAGGTTTTCATTCCAGCCATGCAGCAGCACACCTGATTTGGCTTATTCAATCAACTGACACACCCACCCTTTAATCAAGGGTGGGTGTGGCTGCAAGTATTTGACTGTGTGAAGACAGTTCAGTTGATTGAATGAGCCAAATCAGGTGTGCTGCTGCATGGCTGGAATGAAAACCTGCAGCCACATGGCCCTTTATGGATCAATTTGGGCACCCCTGATCTAATGTGAGTCTATTAAATCTTACCACAAGTAAATCTCTGTGATTATGATTTCTCGGTCGTATCTACTGACTGTACAAGGTGTGTTTGCTCCCTGTCCACATTATCACCGGTCCACAGTGGACGTGTCCCAAACCACACGCCGTGTCTCACTATATACTGGGGGTCAGATCATACTCTCAAACATCTCATCGTTCCAGCGTGGACGTGTCCCAAACCGCTACTTCACTATATAGGGCACATAAACAGAGAATCAGGCCACTGTGGTCATGTCCCAATCCACACTATTCAAAATACAGGTCAGATACATACTGTCACAAACATCTGGTCATCCTACTGCGGTCGTGTCCCAAACCACACATCATAGGCTACGTTCACACTGCAGGCTGAAGTGACTCAAATCCGATCTTTTCGCCCATATGTGACCTGTATCCAATCTTTTATTGACAATATGAACGACACAGATCCGATTTTTTCAAATCCGACCCAGGCCGTTTGGATACGTGGTCCTAATTCCGATTCCTATCCGATCTTTTCATATGCGACTTCAGTCTGAACCGCCAGGTCGCATTCATCCGACTTACACGTCATCAACAAGCCACAAACGTCACTATTCTGCGCTGAAGTAGGCGGCGGGTCTCTCAAAAAAAGTTACAACAACATGGCGCATAATCACGGGCGCAGATAGAGGGTGGGACTCGTCCCACCCAGATTTAAATTCACCTCGCTCGGTCCCCCCCCCACTTATAGGGAGGAAAAAACGTCTATGCTGTCTTTCTTTGCATAAGGCAAACCTCACAGAAAAATCAAAAGACTAATTACCATTCGGTTTATTGAGGTGCACAGCAGTACAGACATAGTTGCAACAACTCGCATAAAACAAAACAAAGACTGATATTCGGTTGGTTGAGCTGCGCAGACTGCACAGGTTGCGAGCTCGAGCTTGGTTGCTATGGTAACCCACAACAAGTTTGACAGGCATATCGGGGTTGGGGTTGGTTTGCTGGCAGCTTTGTCCCCCCCAGTTCAAAAAACGTATCTGCGCCCCTGCGCATGACATCAATGCGAGGGACGCTTCGGGCTGTGAAGGTTCTGAATCTTCTCAATGGAAGGACGCAGAGGTTAGGGAGCCGATTTCCATTTGGGGGGATGCAGCTATTCAAGCTAGATTGGATGAGTCATACCGCAACCGGGCGGTTTTACTTCCGTAAACACTGGCCATGCTCACTGCGTGTGACGTCGTCGTATCCTGCAATGCGCATGCGGAACACTTTTAGGTCGCTTTTCGTTCATACTGAGGATCACATACAAGTCGCATATATTTGTTAATGTGAACGACCTCACAAAAAAATCGGATTTCACAAAAAAATCGGAATTGAGCATTAAGCCTTGCAGTGTGAACGTAGCGTTAATTCACACTATAATACAGGCCAAGTAAGTAAGTAAGTAAGAACTCACCATGATCCCACTATGATCATTCCACTGTGGTTGTGTCCCAATCCATTTGCCCTAATTCACTATAAAGGATACGTCCCAAACCACACACCCTCGTGGACAGATAACTCCCGTCACACGGACATGTCCCAAACCACACGCTTTAGCCTTCTCACTCATAGGGTCATGTATGTTTTGCCTCCTTATAAAAGAACAATATGAAATCGACTCATTTTATTTCGCTATCTTTCAAGTCCATTCCTAAAGAACAGTTATACGACTGTTGCTATGGCGACATCTCTGTCGCGTATAAATCATTCCTTGCTGTGTAAATGGATGTCATTCGATATTTTTGTTCAGCTGCGCACCGGCAAGGGCACGAGCGAAGAGTAAATATACGCCTTGAGCTCAAGCCATCATTTAAGCTCGTCGTCATGGTTACACATCAACGCTGTTACGTAGACTCAAGGGCATACATTGCGATTAATATCTCATCGTATTTCACCACGTCTGCATTACAGGTGTCTCACAGGCAACTGTCAGCCAATCAGAAGTGAGTAGGCCGGGGTGTGAGGTCACTGGGACGTTTGAGTATTAAAAAAACTTTGTTGGTTTGCTGAAAGCATGTTTGTAGCTAAAGACTTTTTATTTCACCTGAACAGGAAACCCCACCCCAAACTGTCTCCTATTGGCTGACATCACAGTAGACACTGTGCTCTCTCTCTCTCTCTAGTTGTGGTTCTGGTGTGGTTTGTGGTTCTGGTCATGTGTGCTGTTCTGACCAGACGGCACCAGGTGGGTCACATGACCGATGCCCTTGGTGACGCCTTCTCGGAACAGCAGCTTTGCTCCGATGCGCAGATACTCAGGGTGCTTCAGGAAGCGGAAGCACACTACAGCTCTCTCGCCGGTGCGCAGCTCCTCCTGCACAACACACACAAAGTATATTGTGCAACGTTTTCACATTTTCACATTCATGCTCCACTGTTATCCAGACACACTGCATTAATAGTGCCGCAGATAAGTGAAACAATCGTTCAAATGGTGATACAAGCACCAAATTTGCTATGAATATCGCTGTGAGGTTATGTTTTAAGCAAAACATTATTAGCCACTTAAAAATTCAAAAATGGCCACCAAAGAGTTCATGAAAATACACTTTTTGATGCACAATTTGATAAGGACGTCTGACGTGAATGATATTGGTGTCAATTCCAATATTTTTGACCTCAACGAATTCAATAAGATACCTCTATGAAGACAAAAGTTGATTTCTCAGGAACACAGTGAAAAGTTTATCATCGTGACACGTCATAATTTCAATGTCCGCGCACACAGTGTCTCTACACGTGAAACGTGGAATTATTGGCCGTTGCTGTGCACAAGCAACGACTTGGAGCCATGGATGAGAGTTGGGTAAGCCGTGAGGACGAGTGCCAGGAGTCCATCCAGAGGATGTGGCTGACTTCTGAAACGAGTACTTCCTCTACTACTACACCCCACACTATTTTTTTTATTCACGAATATTAATCATGCACTCAAATCAAAGCAAAGGTACCTGAAAATGACACAAAGGAGATTCCGATATACACTAAGTAACTTTAAAAACGCACATTGATAAAACTTGCTGAATTCGTGCTGATCGCGGATACAAGCGGCCGAAATGAGTTTCCTTCGCAGGGTGGCTGGGCGCTCCCTTAGAGATAGGGTGAGAAGCACAGTCACTCGGGAGGAGCTCGGAGTAGAGCCGCTGCTGCTCCACATCGAGAGGAATCAGCTGAGGTGGCTCGGGCATCTTTTTCGGATGCCTCCTGGACGCCTCCCTGGGGAGGTGTTCCAGGCATGTCCCCCCGGGAGGAGGCCCCGGGGAAGACCCAGGACACGCTGGAGGGACTATGTCTCTCGGCTAGCCTGGGAACGCCTCGGTGTTCTTCCCGAGGAGCTGGCCGAGGTGTCTGGGGAAAGGGAAGTTTGGGCTTCCCTGCTTAGACTGCTGCCTCCGCGACCCGGTCCCGGATAAAGCGGAAGAAGACGAGACGAGACGAGACGAGAATTCGTGCTGAGTTTATCTCAAGAAGAAAAGAAATATATCACAACGGAAAAATAACTTCGTTCCGCCCGAATAAGTTCCAAATCTGTGCTCAAATCAGAATTTAAGGGAGTTGTACTCAATAACGTACAATATGACTCGGGTAGTCAATGACATGGACAGGCTTTAATTTTCAAACAAATTTTGCATACACTGTACACACACAATCTTGCCTATAAATACCCGGGGGAAATGATGGGAAAATTGTCATTATTGAAGATGCCACGCCTAAGCCAAAATCAACGTGAACAGGCCATCGGGATGTTGCGTGCTGGAAGTACACAGACAGAGGTCGCCCGGCACTTCGGTGTTCATCATTCTACCATTTCCCGTTTGAGTCAGCGTTACAGACAGACAGGGAGCACCAGGGATCGTCCACGCCCTGGTCAGCCTCGAGTCACGACGCCAGTTCAGGATCAGCACATCAGGCTAGCTCACCTCCGTGACAGATTCCTGACACCCTCAGTCACTGCTGCTGAGACCCCTGGACGACACAGACCCAGAATCTCCAGCATGACGGTCCGAACATGGACCAACTGTCACTTTGAATTTTTTTATTGTGAATTAATTCTTGAGTTTGACAATAAATGTCCTTTATCGATGTTTCAAGATGTGTGTGCATTACATACAATATCATAAATTTCAAATATATGCATGGATCTAAAGTGATATCGTGTTGAATTCCATTGTGCGTTTTTAAAGTTACTTAGTATATTTAAAAGTGCTGGAATCGTTTTCTGTGTAGTAAATAACATCGGAATCGGAACCGATATCATTCATGTTGGACATCTGGATCAAATTTTGTGTCAAAATGTTATCGTATTGTCGGCCATGTTGAAAATGGAGGCCATTTTGAATTTTTAAGTGGCTAACAATTTTTTTTTTTAAATGCAGCCTCTTGAGGACATACATGCCAAATTTGTTGCTTGTATCATCATTTGAACAATTCCTGACAAATATTCACTTATCTGCTGCACTATAACACACGCAGGTGAAAACTAAGGGTTTGTCAGTGATCTAGTAAATAGAGGAGGAAAAAACAGCCACGCCCACCTTGCCGAGTAAACACTCCACCGTGGCCGTCTGCCGAACGTTTCCAACGTGGACTGTGACCTGGAAGCCACTGCGGAACGTCTTGGCGTGGAACAGGAGCACGATAGCCGCCTCAAACTGCCAGCAAATGTTGGGATTCATCTTCGGACTCACCATCACCATGCCCTAACACACACACACACACCAAGTAACAAGCGCGTCAGAAACATTTTGCTATACTCAGTGTGACTCTTAACTACAGCAAGTCTAAAGGTGATGACAGACGGGGCAACTTTTTGGTCAGTGTTGCCGGGTAATTGCGCTTCAACACTTTCCTGTTGAGATTGGGGCATCATTTCTATCTGAATGATTTAGATCATCCAATCAGAGTGCTAGCAGCAAATCACATGACCACTTCAGTGACAGCTTCTGAAATTTTCAACAAAGATGGCGGCGTCTCTCTCCAGCAGTGGAGCAAAGAAAAAAAAAAAAGAGAGACGACTTGTATCTTTTTATGGCGGAAAGTTGTTCTGTGTGAACCCAAAGTGGTGACTTTACCTCATCAAATGCTGAACCAACAGACATCTATTTTTATGCTCAGTTTGGAATTAAGACATCAATTTTTTTTCCCCAGCTAAGTGTAAACTAACACCGTTTGCTAACCACTGCTCCATAGAGACTGAATGGGATTTAGCTAACTATCGGTGGTTTTTGCTAACATAGTTAGCTGAAAGTTATCGCTAGCTATGTCGGGATAACGTTAGGTCTCTTGTGTGATGGGCAGCTCATGATTTTTTTTTTTTTTTGTGTGTGAGTTGTAATAGAGATTGTCTAACTTATCGTCTGATCTGATCTAATTCACATCCAGAGCACGACTAGTTGTGGAACCTGAGGGTGAAACAGTACAAATTTCAGGATCTAAAAAAGAAAAGCCTTTCAGGAGCTCTGCCACGCCCTTTTCCTCCTCAGCAGCATCTCCTGGTCTGTGTCCTTTTGTCTTTTTTGCCGAGATGAGAATTAAACGATGAGGTTTTTGTGATGTGCCAGTTATTAGTTATAGCATACGCGATTGAGGCTAGTAGCATTTTTAAAAAGTGTTGAACAGAATAATGTGGTTATTTTGACTTATAAATGTTAAAATAATGGCAAATTATCTTTTGACCAGAGGATCTGTTCAGTTTTGTTCCAGAAGTGATACTTACTCGAGCGAAATAAATAAAGGCTGAAGTCGAGACAAAAGTGACAAAATGTTTCCGTGTCCATCTTTGCGGTGCCTGTCTCCCTGGCAACAGATTTGCTCTTATCTGATTGGTTGTTGCCCTAATTAGTTGCCCTGTGTCTCACCTGGTTGCCCGTTGCCCAAAAAGTTGTCCCATGTATCATCACTTTAACAGTTCTGTCAAGTGTTGTAACGGTCAGCACTAAATAATGACTTTAGTCGGGTGTTCAAACTTTTGCACACGCTGTAATTACCTGCTATTTGGCAGAAAATAATTTGCTGCAGAGTTTGTTTTCACTTCAAAAACCTACACAATATGTGATATGGCCAGGGGCCCCAAACATTTGCAGACTTTACCTTGCGTAGCAGCGAGCGGTCGAAGTTGCCGAGTGCCAGCGTGGCTGCCTGTCCGGCTCGGAGAACCCTGCAAGCCGAGCGGTTCCTCTGCATGCTGCACACCTTCAACCGCAAGAACTTCCCCTCATCTGTCGGCCCCACTACCAAGCGGTCTCCCTCGCGACACACACCGCTACACACACACACACACACACACACAGAAAAATGCTCACATGGACACATTGTAGAAACAGTACTTTAGTGATTGAGGGTTTATTTTGAAGAAGAGATCATAAAGCAGAGATGCCTACCCCAAATTTTGAATTTCAGTATTCTTGAAAACATTTTTCAGTATTTTGGAATGACTTTCAGTAACATTAATTTATGCGCATTTCCATTATAAAGAGGTGTATATACCAATATGTCTCATCTCATCTCATCTCATTATCTCTAGCCGCTTTATCCTTCTACAGGGTCGCAGGCAAGCTGGAGCCTATCCCAGCTGACTACGGGCGAAAGGCGGGGTACACCCTGGACAAGTCGCCAGGTCATCACAGGGCTGACACATAGACACAGACAACCATTCACACTCACATTCACACCTATGGTCAATTTAGAGTCACCAGTTAACCTAACCTGCATGTCTTTGGACTGTGGGGGAAACCGGAGCACCCGGAGGAAACCCACGCGGACACGGGGAGAACATGCAAACTCCACACAGAAAGGCCCTCGCCGGCCCCGGGGCTCGAACCCAGGACCTTCTTGCTGTGAGGCGACAGCGCTAACCACTACACCACCGTGCCGCCCTATACCAATATGTTTAACATTTAAATTATTAAAAAGAACTGTTTTGTGTGAATTGAATAAACAAAACGCGAGCAGCCATCTCAACTGAATTTCCACTCGACAAATTTCTAGAGCATACAATAGATCACATTTTTATAAATACAATAGTGTTCCCTGTCTGCAGACATTACGGTTGACTACCAATCATTGGTATTGACTGTAACTCCTCAAAAGTATTATATTATATTGCCTGGCAAAATGTTCTACCTATTAACGGATTCTAATAAAATTAAAAAAAAAATGTCTTATTTCATGCCAAAGAGAGTCCGACATTGTTATCTTAATGTCCCAATATATAAATACTTCAGCATAATGCTTCAGAAGAGACATTGAATAAAATGACATTTATAATTGTATTTAAAACAGTGGAATGATCAATTTTTTGCCACAATCCCAACAGCACTAATCATAAAATTCTGTTTTTGATCATACTACATGGACATTTGCGCTTGCAACACTGAAAAGACTTTGAACAGGGCTTTTCAAAGTGTGGGGCGCGCCCCCCCTGGGGGGCGCCAGAGTTCTTCAGGGGGGGCGCAACGTGAGAGACAAAATGGATCGGTTTTTAGTACCTAAAGCTACAGTGAGTGAGGAGACAAAGTCTGGGCCAAGCAAAAAAACAGAGCCTCCAGGATGTTGCGATTTGCAAATTCAACCAATCCCCGTGAATTCAGGGCGGTGTTGCAATTATATCCAATCACCGCAACTTTCCCGCAAATTTGACCAATCGTTGGCGTCGTCTTGAGGTGACGTCGACAAACTACCTTCCGCCTTACTTCCGTGTGTTCAAGAGAAGCAGCATGCGCGTCGTGTTGCCAGATTGAGCGATTTCAAGTGCATTTTGGCGGTTTTGAACATATTTTGGACTGGAAAACGTCAGCAGTATCTGACAACACTGAAAGTGTGTTATGTTTACAGTGAAGCACTGTGTGCACTTTATTTTTTTTTACTTAATACAAGAAGTTAATGGATGCCAACATTTTTGCCAAAATGGTATTTTATTTTCCATTGTTTAGGCAGCTTCAGCATCATACTGTGAGATTCTGTTCAAATTGTTTTTTTCTTCTATGAAGCCTGAGCCATTTATTTTATTAGTTTATAATTATTGTTTAATTTAGTCTTCAGGAGAGACTGCCTGCACACAGTACTAGTATTAATAGTTTTTTTTTTCTTACATGAAAGCTGAGGCATTTATATTATATTTTAAGGTAACTTCATGTTGTGCTGTGAGGTTCTATGCACTTTAACTTTTGAACCAACAGGTGCATTTGGATAAGTAAAGCCTATTTTTCTGCATTTTTGTAGTCCTGCTAATCTTTTATATTGGTAAAGTTGTTTATAGGACCATTTCTCTTTGTTTTTTTAATCAATAGTTTTTCAGTAATAACTTAATATTTAACATATCACTCAGTTTTAATCACAAAAAGAGAAAATCGCAACAATTTCTCGCAACTTTCACTTCCTCCCGCAATGTAATCGCAACAAAAACCTAAAAAACACCGCAACTTTCATCGCAATTTTTTTGGAAAACCTCCCGCAACATCTGACATTTTAGCCCACAACAATCACAAAAAAGGCCCCGCGGAATCCTGGGGGACTGGAAAAAGAAGGAAGTATGACCACGATTATTTAAAGTTTGGATTTTCATGGACTGGATCTGAAGATGCTCCACTGCCACAGTGTGTTGTCTGCCAAGAGATGCTAACTAACGATGCTATGGGATGTTTAAAATGTGTAAAACAAGATGTTTTAAAAAGCACAGATGTTTAAAATGTGAAAAAGAAAAAAATGTGTACAACAACCATTTTTTAAAAATACGAATGGAACATTAAGTATAGCAACAACAAAAATTGTAAGGGGGGGGGGGCGCGGTTGTTTATTTGCTCTCCGAGGGGGGGCTGACTCTCCCACACTTTGAAAACCCCTGACTTTGAATTAAAGAAGTCCAGCCAGTGTTTGATATTTCAGTGAATAAAAATCAGACATGTAAAAAGAAACTGAATAAGTTTAACTCACATTTCATGGCACTAACTGGCAAGTTCAACTCCAAGCACAGGTCAACCATCACCGCTTCAGCACGGGTCACGTTCCGTGTCTTTTCATCCACAGATTTCGTAAAAAACTGCTGGATCCCCCCAGATTTACTTTCCGCCTGACTCGCCATTTCAGCATACTCCATATGTTTTTTTTTGTAGTTGACATGCCGCGTGCAGTCATCGCGACCACCATGAGTGATGTTAATGTCAGTTCTACACAGTTTGCAGTGCGCGTATCCATTGCCCTTTTGACTGGGTGTAACGCACGGCCATTCTACCGTATCGAAAATAGCGCGAATAAAAGTGCGGAATCTGCGCATGTCACACACAGCATGTGCGGTTGTCGTAAAAATAAATAGCCGTGAATCGCGCATGGATTGAAAAAGTCGCTTGGACATTTAAAAACAACTCACTGGAATTTTTTAAGACTTTATAATAATTCCGTACAGAATAACACTGTTTGCCGTAACATCGTATTTACGTAACTTTTCCGTACAAAATACGGCCAATCCGTACTAGTAGGCATCTCTGATAAAGGGTGTTCTGTCATCACAAATCTGACATTCAGTTACCACGATGACCCTGAATCTGAAAAATAACAACACACTCACGAAACCTATAGGAACCAAAATCAAAATAAAAAACAGAATGACCTTTGAACTTGTGTTATCGTCGCTAGATAAAATCACTTGCCTGTAGAGTGTTCCTCCGACAACTGTTCCTACATCAGGCACACTGTAGATCTCATCAACCTGCAACACACACACAGAGTCACGGCACAACATTAAAAAAAATAAACATTAAATGACTGAAATAAAATAAATCACAGATATATTAACTTTAGTACCAGTGTAAAAAGTTTAATACTATTCTCGAGGTTTTTTTTTTTTTTTAAAAACAATGTCTCTTAGCTTTGCTTTAATTTATGTCTGTTACGTTTGTAAAATTTGGGCGGTGCTAAACGCATCATGTGTGTGAGAACCTGGAACTCGGTGAGCTGCTGCATGAGCTCCTCCTGCTCCTTGCTATTGCTGAGGGGGGGCAGGATGTTGAAGAAAACCTTGAGCAGATCCAGATTCTCCCCGGAAACACTCGAGAGCGTGAAGATCGGCGTGATGCTGCGCACAGAAATGGTGTGATGAGGTTGATGAGGTGAAGCAACAACACGAGCGAAGGAAAGGATCAAGATGAGCGTCTCAGTGCATAGAAAAGCAGCAGACATTAAATATAGCTTCAAAAATATCTCCGGCATTCAGACGTATACATACAGTACGCATACGCAAACGCACTCCGAGCGTGTACCTGGAGGACTGGGCGAAGCGCTGGGCGGCGGTGACGGCATCATCGTGGCTGGAGATCAGCATGGGAACCTTGTTGCAGCCAGGCAGCTTGAGCAGCTTCTCTAACTGCCGCACGGTCTTCTGCACAGCGCCGCCCACACACACGTCCACTTTACTGACGACCACGAACACAGGCACCTTCAGCGCCAGAGCCAGACCCAGGTGCTCCCGCGTGGTGCCCGCTGACCGACAGGAAGGGGAGGAGCACACAGGTTTAGCCTTGTAGGAGTCTCCCGTTAGTCTGGTGGTACTTTTTGTGACTATGGGTATGTGAGCATTATCAGTTCAGGGTTCTAACGAGACCAAAATATCAGCGTAGTGGCCCCAGTTTTAATGGCCGGGGGTTCCCCCCGAAAGCTCACGGGTTCTACATGTTCGGCTCAGAGATGCATTCCAGTGCATGTCCTGGCACTTGCAGGCCTCCATGAAGGTTACTTTTTTTGGTAATATTAATGAGATTTTTTTTTCTAAAAGTTCTTGTGATTGTTTTCGATTGACGTATTATAATTAATATTCATCTACATTAGTGACACATTTATGGAATAAGAATAAAACAACCAGTTGATGTTCACCAAGTGTCAGCTTTATTTTCAGCTTCAGCCATTCAATTACAAAATATGACTATCCAGCTCTTACTCAGGGACCGGCGCAGATTACGTACATGTCGCGTAAGCGCCTTTTAACATGGATAGCACTTTACCGCGAACACAGCATAAGGAAGGAGGTAAACCGGATGGGCATGATCAGTGACAATCTGCACACGGAATAACTCGGGCAGCTATGCACTGGGACACTTAGGCCAAAAAAAAAAAAAAACGTGTGTTTCCGGTTACGTAGATTTCAAAACTAGGGTCGGTAGGCAGGCATTTTTTTTTTCAAGATGGCTGCTATAACCTATATTTAGACAGGAATAATTTCACAAAATATAATGAATTTCTTTGCAGGTCACCTGAGTTACCACCTTCTGATGAATCTGATGCAGCATGAGACACCTTTTAACATGAATTTTTCTGTAAATATAACAGCTCAATACACCATGAGAGAGAGAGAGCAGCCCCGCCCCTCTCTGCTCCCTGAGTGCAGCTCGTCGCCTTGGTAACGGTGCAGGGAAAAGACAATATAACAAGCAAAGAGCGCTTTTTCTCAGAGTTCCCTCTCCTCGAACAACGCTGATTTACACGGAAACAAAAGGAGCTATTCACAAAATTCTTTCACATCGAGTGATACAAGGCTCCCATGAACACATTAATGTAATTTTTTTTGTCCCTAGTGTAAAAAATGTGGACACTAGAGCGAGTTAAAAACAAGTGACATTTCTGATTTTGCAGTAAAAGCGCTGCCACGTTTATAATGTGAGTCTATGGGGCAGCGCGGCTGTCCTCTCCTTACTTTCAGGCTTCTCATTCAAAAACTGTAAATCCTATCGCTCAGGTAGACACTTGTCTTGATTCACACAATGTGTGACTACAACTTTTGAGAAAATTGTGTGTGTAGAGTGAAAATTGTGGCTGAGAAAACAGTTTAAATGAGAAAGTTAGAGCTTTTTTTTTCAAGCTGCCTACACTCTAAACTCCTGAGCTCCACTGGTGTGTAACGCCATAGACACCCATTATAAAGCCGGAATTTCTCCAGGTGTGATCATGGTGTTTGATCTGTGACTGATCAAAAAGTATAGAACCCAGCAAAAAAGTTGAATGCCAGATCCACACAGGAGAATTTTGTCTCCGTTTTAAAGTTTGAATCATGTCTCTAGGTGAAAGACAAAATAAGCGTTATCTCTGCTTCTGTTCACTACTGCCTCCGCCGAGTGCGCGCGCGCACACCGCATGTCGGGGCCGCGGATGAGTTACTCTCCCCTGATCAACGAAGTCGGCGGGGAATTTGTGGTTATTATCGGTACAAACAGCGCGAATCACAACTTAAATGAGTGCGGTTCAGTTTGACATTATTGTCAGTCCGTTAGATAAACATTTAATTTTATTAAAATCGAAAATTAATATTTAGAGCCTGTGGGCTACAAAAATAGTCATTAAAATAGCCGGCTGGACTTAATTGTGTAGTCGGCTGTATGGCCGGCAGCCGGCGCTTGTGGAAAGCCCTGATTTTCCCAGTGAGTGACAAAAACTTCCGGTTCACGCGGTTGGGTTATATGTAAAAGTCGTGACTGGGAAAAAAACGAAAAAAAAGTTTAGGGTCGGGCAGCACGGATTAGGGTCGGTCGGGTAACCGGAAACACACATTTTTTTTTTTTTGGCCTTACGTGGACGGGGAGTGGAGCGTGTCGGAATGTAGAACATTTGCATGGGGGTGTGCTGTCGCTGTCACCACTGCCTCAGGATAACAAGAGAAAATTAAACAAAAGACCACATTTTCAAGATTGACAAGTCTTTTTATTAGCGTAGCGGCAACTTTTACAGGCGTCGGCAATATTGTGGGCACAGCGGTAAGGAAACACTGCGTATCGGCCTGATACGCTGAAAAGGCCGAGTTAGAACCCTGTAGTTATAATGATGCTATTTATCGACGACTGCTATTCCAGGCGTCTCTGATGTCCCAATTGAGAGTTGTTTTAAATCACAAAAACACGCTCAACAAAAGCGCTCTGAGAGAACAATATCCCCCGCTGGCAACTCGGCCATAACTCTGGTAAAAGGCGACTGAATTGAACGAAATTACAATATGCGTATTACCGACATACAGTTAGGTCCATATATATTTGGACACTGACACAAATTTTGTTTTTTTACCTGTTTACTGAAACATATTCAAGTTATAGTTATATAATGGACATAAAGTCCAGACTTTCAGCTTTCATTTGAGGGTATCCACATTAAAATTGGATGAAGGGTTTAGGAGTTTCAGCTCCTTAACATGTGCCACCCTGTTTTTAAAGGGACCAAAAGTAATTGGACAATTGACTCAAAGGCTATTTCATGGGCAGGTGTGGGCAACTCCTTCGTTATGTCATTCTCAATTAAGCAGATAAAAGGCCTGGAGTTGATTTGAGGTGTGGTGCTTGCATTTGGAAGATTTTGCTGTGAAGAAAACATGCGGTCAAAGGAGCTCTCCATGCAGGTGAAACAAGCCATCCTTAAGCTGCGAAAACAGAAAAAACCCATCCGAGAAATTGCTACAATATTAGGAGTGGCAAAATCTACAGTTTGGTACATCCTGAGAAAGAAAGAAACCACTGGTGAACTCATCAATGCAAAAAGACCTGGACGCCCACAGAAGAAAACAGTGGTGGATGATCGCAGAATAATCTCCATGGTGAAGAGGAACCCCTTCACAACAGCCAACCAAGTGAACACCACTCTCCAGGAGGTAGGCGTATCAATATCCAAATCTACCGTAAAGACAAGGCTGCATGAAAGTAAATACAGAGGGTTCACTGCACAGTGCAAGCCACTCATAAGCCTCAAGAATAAAAAGGCTAGATTGGACTTTGCTAAAAAACATCTAAAAAAGCCAGCACAGTTCTGGAAGAACATTCTTTGGACAGATGAAACCAAGATCAACCTCTACCAGAATGATGGAAAGAAAAAAGTATGGCGAAGGCATGGTACAGCTCATGATCCAAAGCATACCACATCATCTGTAAAACACGGTGGAGGCAGTGTGATGGCTTGGGCATGCATGGCTGCCAGTGGCACTGGGTCACTAGTGTTTATTGATGATGTGACACAGGACAGAAGCAGCCGGATGAATTCTGAGGTATTCAGAGACATACTGTGATCAAATCCAACCAAACTGATTGGTCGGCGTTTCATAATACAGATGGACAATGACCCAAAACATAAAGCCAAAGCAACCCAGGAGTTTACTAAAGCAAAGAAGTGGAATATTCTTGAATAGCCAAGTCAGTCACCTGATCTCCACCCAGTTGAGCATGCATTTCACTTGTTAAAGACTAAACTTCAGACAGAAAGGCCCACAAACAAACAGCAACTGAAAACCGCTGCAGTAAAGGCCTGGCAGAGCATTAAAAAGGAGGAAACACAGCGTCTGGTGATGTCCATGAGTTCAAGACTTCAGGCAGTCATTGCCAACAAAGGGTTTTCAACCAAGTATTAGAAATGAACATTTTATTTACAATTATTTAATTTGTCCAATTACTTTTGAGCCCCTGAAATGAAGGGAATGTGTTTAAAAAATACTTTAGTTCCTCACATTTGTATGCAATCATTTTGTTCAACCCACTGAATTAAAGCTGAAAGTCTGAACTTCAACTGCATCTGAATTGTTTTGTTCAAAATTCATTGTGGTAATGTACAGAACCAAAATTAGAAAAATGTTGTCTCTGTCCAAATATTTATGGACCTAACTGTATAACAAAGAATCCTGCCAAGTTTCTTGAAATTCCTCTAAAAAGTGAGAGAGGAGTTGATTTCAGAAGGCGAGTATCCTTCCCGGGACAGACGGATGGACATCGCCACGACATAATCCCCCTTCGGGCCTTTCAGCCAGCGGGGGATTAAAAAAAAAAAAAAAAACTTTTTGCCAAATTACATGAAATTCCTCCAAAAATTGTGAGGGAAGTTGATTTCAGAAAGCAAGCACACCTTGATGAAACTGTCAAAGTACAAGTTTGTTAATAACCAAGGGCATAACTCTGGGAAAATTTGCCCAAATTAAATGAAATTGCAATCTGCGTATAACTGTCAAAGCCTTTTGCCAAGTTTGGTGAAATTCCTCCACAAATTGTGAGAGGAGTTGATTTCAGAAGAACGTACACCCTCATGAAATTGTCAAAAGTACAAGTTATTTAATCAAGGGTCAAAACTCTGGTAAAATTTTTACAAACGAAATTAAATCACAATACGCGTATTACCGTCATATAACAAGGCCTTTTGCCAAGCTTCGAGAAATTCGTCCACAAATTGTGAGAGGAGTTGATGTCAGAAGGCGAGCGCACCTTCATGAAATTGTCAAAGTACAAGGTTGTTAATCAAGGGCTGTAACTCTGGATAACAAAATTACAATATGCGTATTACCAACATATAACAATGCCTTTTACCAAGTTTCGTGAAATTCCTGCAAAAATTGTGAAAGTTGATTTCAGAAGGTGAGCACCCTTTCCTGGGACGGACGGACGGATGGATGGCGGACGGACATCGCCACAACATAATCCCCCTTCGGGCCTTTCGACCAGCGGGGGACTAAAAACTAGCAAAACTTGAATTTTTTCAAATCAATACACAGTGTTTCAAATCTACATGTGGAAAGTGGAAAGGAATAAAAAGCTCTAATAGCCTGAATGAACTACTTTCACGATGCTCATATTTACCATTTTGTTCTTAAAATTAAATCTGTGCTGTGATCACAAGTGGGTTCTTGGGAATACTTTTAAAGTCGAGAACCCCTGCCTTAAATCATCCAACTTCACCCTGAAGGAGACTCAGGTTTCATATTCTCACATCATAGCCAAGAAAATATGATTTCCTTTGACTGTCTCCTGAAACCTGCACTCACCGATGCCCGTGTTTGCACCCACCACCAGCATGGCGAAATCGGGGCAGTAGCTGGTCAGGCCGAAGATGGTGGTCTTTAGGTACTTGTGGTGGCCGGCCAGATCGATGAAGGTGATCATCTTAGACGAGCTCTCGCAGATCTCCTCTGCCGTACGTGACTCACTGTAATTCACTACCTGGCAATCAACCACTGACTGTTACCAAGCACTGACACTGGAGACTCCTTACATAAATGTTAAACTTTTTAGAGAAACCTCTCAGCTCTGTGGTGTAACGGCCCCCGTCTGCCTCACCTCCCCTTTGCTGTTAAAACCGAGGATCTCGAAGCTGATGCTGGACGTGCGGCCCGTCTGGATTTCGTGCAAGTGCCGGAACAGGTTGAGACGAGCTCGGCCTCGTCCGTTATCCAGCTCACCCTGCGTCAGGACGCCCAGGAGAGTGGACTTCCCCGAGTCAACGTTCCCGAGCACAGCCACACGCAGGTCCAGAAACTATATGCACAAAGTACACGAGAGAATGAAGTTTTAATTCATCGGTTATTAACAATTAATCCGATCATTCTTCTTATTCTTCAATAGTGTAAAATAAAGAGTAAGCTTTAACTGTCTACGTGCTGCCTGTTGAATAAACCATGCTACGTTCGAGCACTGACCTGCTGGTTATCTGGAACTTTCCTCACAAGGACCTCTGCGATTTTCCGGGGTTTATCCAACTCATAATCCACTTCCCGCTCTCTCAAGAGTGTGATATCAGCGCCGACCCTGCATGTAATCACACGTGCTAAATATGCGAAGTCGATATGATACACATCTCAAACAATGTATTGCCAACGATATGATACATGCATATGAAGCAACTACTAATAATCCGATACAATATAATTCACTCCTAAGACAACACAACACAACTCAACGCAAAAAAATACGATGCTACAGAGCCTAATCTAGGAATTTGAAAATAGGGGACCGGTCCCTCACTAGTTGTAGAAACAGGGGACAGAAAATATTAACATGGGTAAAAATATCCCTCATTTGTTCCAGTTAGTGGGGACAGAAAAATAAGTAATACATTGGTAGATATTTTCAAGAGTACATCTATACACAGAACAGTTTTATTAATAATAATAATAATAATAATAATAATAATAATAATAATAATAAGTTCAACTTATATAGCGCTGTTCAAGAAACCCAAGGACGCTTTACAATTATAGACAAAGAAAAAATAACAATAAAAAATAATAAATAAATAAATAAATAATAGAAGTAAAAAGTCCACCAAGTAGGGGTCAGGATGTAATTCCAGTGGTGTAGCAGCCACAGTCCCACCAAAAGGCGCATGAAAACAAGTCCCACATCTCCAGCACAGCCGTCGTGACACCGTCAGCCACATCGCTCAAACACCACGCCATGGATCCACAAAGCGAGCACAGAAGCTCCGCCACGCAGAGCGCTGGTGTGTCCCAAACCGCCTGCACAGCCGCCGCGACGCCACCGAGCAACATCGCTCAGAACATCACGCCAAGCATTAAAGCACAGAGCGCTGGACAACCACGAATGTTAAATGAGCAGCGAGCTCACTGCAGTCTATAGCTGGGAGCACAGGCATTGCCCATGGCGAACCAAGACCTGGAGGGAACCAACGCCCAAACTGGGTCCGGAGCTACACCACAACCCGCGGACAAAAACACTCAAACAAACATCAAACTACACAAACACACAGAAAAAAGAATAAATAAAATGAAAATTGAAAAAGAAATAAAATAAAAAAAAAAAAGCTCTATAAAACTAATACATGTAACAAACATTCATATCAGATGTTAATCTATATAATATCATAATTATGGCACTATACACATCCTTTAATACAGTGATATGAAAACCATATCAGCAAACACTTATCCACAGTTTATAGTATTGCACAAACATTATGATCAGATCTGAACTTTAAAAATGTAAAGATTTTAGATCAAAAACTATATGAAGAATTATATACTGCAAAACCTTACAAATATGACTAGTTTTCTGTTCTATGACTAGGTTACTGTTTTACTATAAATCATGTGACTAGCCTATTTTTACCAATTTGACCACCAGTAGTATAATGTTGCATTTCAAATATGACTAGGTTAATATATTACATCATTTGATATAGTTAAGTCTAAAATCCATGTAGTCTTGCCACTATTAATTACCGTATTTTTCGGACTATAAGTCGCACTTTTTTTCATGGTTCGGCTGGCCATGCGACTTATACTCCGGTGCGACGTATATATGTTTTTTTTTCACCGCGGAATAACTGGAGCTGATGCCGAGTCTGACGACAGCCACGCGGAAGAGGAGGAAACGGCGCTTCGTCTGCCGCTGGAGTTGGCAGTTGTTCAGAAGCGACACCGAGGATGAGGAATTCAATGGATTTGCTGATTTGGAGTGAAATCGTCAGCTTGATAAACTTGATTGACCTGTGTTTTATTATTAATGATAGGCCTATAAATAAGTTATGTAATGATTTTCGGCCTATAGGCTATTGAATAACTTGATGTTACGGTACATATTCAGCCAGTTTTTCTCTGGGCTATTATAAATGATTTTGTTTTGCATTTTTAAAAATAACTCTCCTTCCAAGATGAACTTTATTCTTCGTCTCTGATGTTATGGTGTTAATGGTCTGAATAACGTTTAATGTTTTTATCTGATATGACGTTAACTGGCAGGCACACTTTCTGCCTGTTTTTTTCTCTGAGCGGTTGTTGTTGTTTTTTCACTAGACGGTTGTTTTTACTACCGTACCTGTCTTTGGAGATGATATACCTATAGCCTACTTGACCTCTGATTTGATGAAATAAAATCTCTCTCTCTCACTGTCTCACTCTCATAGGGCCAATGATTTTCTGTGATCGCGGAAAACAGATGGAAATTATGGAATTTTTATGGTGAAACATTGCTCGCGTGTCAAAATGTAACTGCCGCAGAAGGCTTCCGCCCAAGCAGACATGCCTTCAGTGTTGCCAGATATTGCTAACGTTTTCCACCCCAAAATATGTTCAAAACCAGCCAAAAAGCACCTAAAACCACCCAATCTGGCAACAATGCATGCCTTTCCGGTCAAGTGATTGTGATTGGCTTGTGGCACACCTAGCCAGCCAATGAGCTGCTTGTTTACAGATTCGCTCCCCGTGTCGCGACCAGAATGGCGACCGCTTAAAAGAAATGAATGCTCTGCCAGTGGCGAGTGTGGACGTTGCGTGACTCGCAGAAGATTGTCGCAGGTCGGCGAAAAAAAGACTTATTAACAGATATAAAAAAATAAAAGTAATTTAAGTAAGTTTAAAATGTAATTTAAATAAAAAGTATTCATAAATGGAAGTTTGGAAGCACCTCTGTTTTTGGGCTGAGGAGAAGTTTGAAAGGGTGTACCGCGACTGCCTTCTTGTATCGCGACACGGATCGTGGCTCTGCGTATCGCGATTTCGATACGCATATTGTTACAGCCCTAGTACCTACCATTATACAAGAACAGATTAAATCTATTTCATAATATTTTGTATCGGGTTGTGTAATGTCGGCTGGATTAGTATCTGTCACTTCTGTCTTCGTTTTGTTTCCTTTTTTCGTCCAAAGGTCTTTCAACGTGACCGCGCGTTTTGACATTGTTATGTTTGGATGAGACAGAACGATATGCCGTGTGCTTTTGGGTATTTTTAAAACACTTCACACGATTGGTTGAGATACACTGTCTTCCGGTTCAGTGACCAATGATATAATAGTTCACAAAACTGTTTTACCCGCTAAATAAACCATTCGGAATACTTCGGTCCTTTCCGATATTTTCCGATTGGTGTGTAAACAACGCTATATTTACCGCAGTGCTTGCTAGCTGGTGCTGACAAATTGATGCGCACAAGATTCAGTAAAACGCGACTACACGCTCTCTGCTTATAAATGCGCGACAAAATGAATAGATACGCGATATCACTCTCGTGCCCAAAAAGTGGATGTGCGACAGACAGATAAAAAACGCGTATTATCGAGTATTACGCGCCCTAGATTAGGCTCTGATGCTATTCAACTCAACATGGTCACTCTTCCTCCTCCATGTCCAAGACTTTTTCACAGTACTGTATATTAAATAAAAAATTGGATTTGTAATGTCTCAAACATTATAGGTAACTTGAACATGTCGCATTCGTGATACACACAACGCGTCCAGCCACTTGAAGATGAAATCATACCTAATGTTAAACTGATTATACCTTATCCCATTTTAAGGTGATAATCATATAGTGGATGCTTCAAAATAGTTAGGATAGGCAGGTTAGGGTGAATTAGGACATAGGGCAGGACTAGAGTGAATTCGGGTGTCTCCATACTTCTCAGCCATCCTGCGCAGGGTGTTTATGGAGGCCTTCATGTCGTTATCGGTGAGTCCCACCAGCAGCCCGTTGTCCTCGACGCCAATCTGGTAGACGGCTTCCCCTCGGCCCTCTTGCAGCCGCCACTTGAGCTGTGTGGCCAAGTGCTCGAAACGGTACTGCGTTGGGTTCACCAGCTTCAGCTGAGGAAGGGATACGTGTCATTGAGAACGTGATTTTAATCAATGCAGTGTGTATGAATCATACAGGTTACGACACTGTGTGGGAGATGCAGTACCTTGTACTCAATGTTTCCCTCCTCGGCCTGAAACACGATAGATGACATTCATTACAGGATAATCCACACCAATTTGACACAGTGAAATGTTCAGCACTCTTGTAGCTGTAATGGTTATTCTGTACTATCGCATCAGTTGTGGAGTGGAACCTGGTGAATCTGGCTGTGGGGTATTTAGAATCAGAATCAAGTTTAGTGTTTCCCCTACTATTCTTTTGGGGGGGGGGGATATACAGGACTGAGGTGAAGTGGGTTTTGTATTTTTGTTTTTTAGGGTACTCTGCCATGACTTTCCTGGACACACTGAACTGATGGACTCTCGGTCCGGGAGAAAAAATGTAAAGCCCGCCCACACAGAAAACTGATTGGTCTACTTAGCAAGACAGAGCAGTCAGGATGCGCACGCACACTCTTGCTTGCTCGCTCTAGATTCCAGGATTTTGTATCTAATTTGCGGGTGTCAGGGAGACGCTATCAATATGCGGGAGGCTCATGGAACTTCCAGGAGAGTTGGGAATAATTAAACTTAACCCGTTGGACACACGGATGTGGATTTGACTTTTCCGGACCAAACATTTAGTTGTCCTGGACAGTCAGACAACCATTAATGTCGAGCCCTAGTATGACATGACCACGAGATGTGCAAAATTGCAGTTCAGAAACGAAATGCATTAATGTCACAGGTTGAGTGTGTGAATTTAGAGTCAGTGGGGTTCTCTGACCTTACTGATGAGGCCGTGGGGAAAAAGCTGGCCTTATGGTGTGAGGTTTTGATTCTAACGGACCGCAACTTCGTACCAGAGGGGAGTGATTCCAAAAGTTTGTGTCCAGGGTGAGGGGGGTCAGCCACAATCCTTTCTGCTCTCCTCAGGGTCCTGGATTCGTACAGGTCCTGAAGAGATGGAAGGTTGCAGGCAATCGTCTTCTCAGCAGAGCCAATGATGCGCCGTGGTCTGCCCTTGTCCCTGGCAGTGGCAGCAGCGTACCAGATGGTGATGGAGGAGGTGAGGATGGACTCGATGATGGTGGTGTAAAAGTGCACAGTCATTATCTCTGGCAGATCGAACATCTTCAACTGCTGCAGAAAGTACATCCTCTGCTGTGCTTTCTTCGTGAGAGAGCTGATATTTGTGTCCCACTTGAGGTCCTGAGTGATTATAGTGCTCAGGAAGCAGAAATACTCCACAGAGGTTACTGGGGAGTCAAACAGGGTGATGGGGAAGGACTGGCAGAGTTCCTCCTAAAGTCCACCATCATCTCCACTGTCTTTAGAGCATTAAGCTCCAAGTTGTTCTGCCTGCACCAGGACACCAGATGGTCAATCTCCCACCTGTAGGCATACTCATCCTCATCAGAGATGAGTCCAATGAGGGTGGTGTCATCTGCGAACTTTAGGAGCTTGACAGAATGATGACTGGAGGTGCAGTTGTTGGTGTACAGGGAGAAAAGTAGAGAAGAGAGGATGCAGCCTTGGGGGGGGGGGATCTGGTGCTGATGGTTCGGGAGTCAGAGACGTGTTTCCCCAGCTTCACGTGCTGCTTCCTGTCAGACAGGAAGTCAGTGATGCACCTGCAGATGGGGTGAGGCACACTCATCTGGGAGAGCTGGTCCTGCAGAAAAGCTAGGATGACAGTGTTGAAGGCGGAACTGAAATCCACAAGCAGGATCCTAGAATAGGTTGCTGGGGGGGTCCAGGTGCTGGAGGATGAAATGAAGAGCCATGTTGACAGCATTGTCTGCAGATCCGTTGGGTTTGTAGGTGAACTGCACAGGGTCCAAGAGTGGGTCAGTGATGGCTTTAAGGTGGTAAAGCACAAAGCGCTCGAAGGATTTCATAAACACAGAAGTCAGGGTTATGGGTCTGTAGTCATTTAATTCTGTGATCCTTGGCTTTTTGGGGATGGGGATAATGATGGAGGCCTTGAAGCAGGCTGGCACATGGCATGTCTCCAGTGAGATGTTGATGTCTGTGAACACCAGAGACAGCTGATCAGCACAGTGCTTCAGGGTAAATGGTGAGACGGAGTCGGGACCTGCTGCTTTGCGGGAGCTCAGCTTCTTAAAGAGCTTGTTAACATCCCTCTCCAGAATGGAGAGAGTTGAGGCTGTAGTGGTGGGTGGATGGGCTTCTAGGGTAAGAGGTTGTAGAGAGGCCCTGGCAGCAGTAGAGGTGGGGAAGGTGGGGGTGGTGGGCAGGAACTGGAGTGTGGAGTCAGATACCCCTTTTCCAGCAAATCAGTTCCAGGGCTGGTTCGGGGCCAGTGCTGGTGCTGGTTCACAACTCGCTTAACTTGCAAGCTAGCTGAGAACCAGTTTGCTTTTCCATAGCTCACGGTGTTAAGGGAAGCCACGTCATTACATCGCTGTCTACGTCAGTTACGTCGTTGTATACGCCAGTTACATCGTTGTATACGCCAGTTACGTCGCTACGTTTGCATAAACCTTGGCGCGAATATCGAAGCAAAAACAACACGGAAGAAGCAGCAGCAGCAACAACAACAATAATAATAATGACTTCGTGTTTGTACAGCTGCTGCTTCTTGTCGCTTAAAAATGGCGATCTTTCGCGGTCTTGTTATTGTTGTTGGTCTTAACAACTCCGCCCCCCTGCTGACGTAAGCGGTTCTTTCCTCTGGCCCAGCAGAGAGTTGGTGCTAGCCTGGAACCGGTTTTTCTGGCCCCAGAGCCAGTTCTTTGTCAGTGGAAACAGAAAACCCGGTTCCAAACTAAGCACTGGCCCGGAACCAGCCCTGGAACTGCTTTGGTGGAAAAGGGGCAACAGGGGATATCAGGACAGTCCTATTGTCTTTCAAGGCGACAGAAGAACTCATTCAGTTGGTTGGCCAGGAGCAAGTCATCAACAGAGTGGGGGGCTGAAGGTTTGTAGTTAGTGATCTGTCTGAGCCCTTTCCAGACAGACATACAGTACGTTTACATGCACATCCAAACCGAGCTACTGTCGGTAATCGAGCTAAGGGTCCCAGCAGGGGTGCCAGAGAAATCCAATCCTACATGCACACAATAAAATCGAGCTATTGTGTGAGGTACATTGTGCACTCGAGCCACAGGTGGCGCTACACGCTCCATCGTGTTGGTACACTTCCGGTTGTCGTCATGAAGAAGAGCTATTCAAGAGTATAAACTAAGTTATCAGCAGTGTTGCCAGATACTGCTGACGTTTTCCAGCCCAAAACATGTTCAAATCCGCCAAAATGCACTTAAAACCTCCCAATCTGGCAACACTGGCAGTTCCGTGTTCACAAGTTCCGTGCTCAAGCTGTTAGGCTTGCTCTAACAGACTGTATGGCTACAAACTGTCCTGCGCAGACCACTGTTTTGTAAGACAACTTATTTTGCACAATTGTATATTTTTCTAAAGTCCATTTTTTGCTTACAAAAATTTTTTTTTTTGCTTACAAAAAATATTTTTCTAAAGTTCATTTTTTGCTTACAATTTAACTTATGTCTTAATAAACACACAAAAAGTTCAATTGTTTTGTTTTTATTGACATTCTTCAGATGTTGGACATCTATACACACACACAAATACAGTGACTTGTTTATGTACACAATTCACAGCTATGCAACAGCTGTACAGATGTATTTGGTGATACAGTAAGTGAGCTAAATTTTAACAGTGCAAACAATGCCACAAAAAGAAAAGATTCATGCCGTTGTCATGCCGACCGAGGCTGTTGTGTTTCCCGCTTGTGGTCTCGTCACTTGTCACTTCCGGAAGGGGCAGTGCTGAAGTAAGTAGCTCGAATACGTAGCTCAATAGGGTTTACATGCACTAAGTAGCTCGGCAGAAATCGCATAATCTAGGTCGTGTAGCTCGATTCCGAGAAATTAAGTTCGGTTCAATTTCAGCCGAATTAAGGTGTATACATGGCATTTTGAAATTCGATTTCAGTCGAGCAATGGCAGAAATTCGATTCTCTCTATGTGCA
This sequence comes from Neoarius graeffei, assembly GCF_027579695.1. Lineage (NCBI taxonomy): Eukaryota > Metazoa > Chordata > Actinopteri > Siluriformes > Ariidae > Neoarius > Neoarius graeffei. Next base: position 7,328,478 of record NC_083595.1, read on the forward strand.
TGTAAACGCACTGATAGAGGTGGGGTTTACATTAGACCGTATCAGCGGATCATCAGATTAACGTTTTTAAAACGATTAGTGTGCACACAGCAACACCAATACACGATTCGCGTGCACACAGCAATGCCAATACATGGATACGCTCGGCTCCGCAGGCATCCTGCGCTCCAAATCACTCCGCCCTGAACAGCGAGTGCCCTCTGGAGGGTGCGCACTCCGGCCCTGCGCAACTCACAGAGCGCGCGAGTGGAGTGCACAAGCCACGATTCGGGACCGAGCCGCTGTGTGTGTGATCCCAGCGCACATCACTTACCACTTGCAAGTGGAAGGATGGCAAGCCTAAAGACAATCATAACTACACAATGGGCAGTATTTGCATCAGTATTTGCAGTATTTTCATACTTTTATACTCTTTAATGAAAGGTGATACAAGGCGGAAGTTCGCGCCGTTTTTCAGCAGTCGCGTCACATGACCAACGCCAGCGAATCAGGAAGGTGGATGTCACAGTGACGTTGTCCAATGACGACGCCAGCTAGAGCTCAGCACGGCGTATCCGCGTATTCTCAATGTTTACACAGCACCGGACCTGACACGATCTAGATTGAATACGTGGACCCTGGCGGATTCCCGTTTCCCGGCGTTTCCAGGCGGTTTAATGTAAACGGACAGTGCATCCGCGAAGAAAACGAGACAGATACGGTCTAATGTAAACTTGGCCAGAGTCATTGACTGAGAACTGACGTTGGAGTTTCTCAGCGTACAGTCGTTTAGCTTCTCTAAGCACCTTGTTAAACCTGTTCCTTGACTCTTTGAGCCTGTTCCTGTCCCCACTTCTGAATGTGTCTTCCTTTTGCAACCTTATCTGTCTGAGCTTACGGTATCTGTGAACCAGGGTCTGTCATTATTGTAACTCACCCTGGTTCGTGATGGAATGCAGCAGTCCTCACTAGGGATGGCGAAAACTAAAAAAAAATCTTGACCGACCACCGAGCCTCATTAGCCGGTTAAAGTCGGTTAACCTATGAGTTTAAAATTCTAGAATTGGAATTATTAGAATCTATTCTAAATCTAACCACGAGCATCCGCACATTCAGTCCCAGTCGCTGCCCTCCACTCACATTACCTTTTCTACAGCGCGAAACATTTAGTCAAACGCGGCACTGATGTCGAGGGGTTTGTACTGGAGCGGAGGACAAATGGCTCCAGCTTAGAGACAGCATCAGTTGGCCATGATGGCGTTGAAAATAAAGTCAAGTGCTAGAAGAAGTACATAACATTCAGTGATGGGAATAACGGCGTTAAAATAAAGGCTGTTATAATGCCGGGTAATCTAATTAATTAGCTACAATCGTTATAACGCCGGTACCAATATCAACACGCCATTACTGCATGGTATTGAAGTTGCTCTGAAGCCGTCACCGACTTGGCTCACAGACATAAAAGCTGCGTTTGTCACTCCCCCTCCAGACACCGCTGTCATTTCATTCTCTCCCCTTCCCTCCAAAAGTCAGCATCTGCGCCTTTAGTTTGTGCGGAGAGATATGATCTGCAATAACATGCATTGTTGGCTACAGACCGAAACATACTTTCAGAATGCACTGGCCAAGGCAGGACTAAACTTGATGTGCCTTCTAATAATAATTAAGAAAAAAAAAACAGAATAGTAATTTGTAAGCTAAAAAGTCTAGCCTGATACTTTTTTATTTTTCACAAATACAGTCAACTTCTGTCAAGGGTCACACAAAAAACAGTTGTTCTTGGAAATACATAGGCTAACAAGTTAACAGGTTTAAACAAGTTGAAATAGAAAACACTGTGGTCTACAAAATACCCCACTCCGAAAATCACTATTTTTTATTCATAAACACAAGTAAAATGTAATCCAACACTGAGACTTTTCTTTCGCCGAGTGGCAGCTGTCTTCAACTGGGGCGGGAGGGCGGGACATGACTGAATGGGTGTTTCTGATTTGTCAGCTGTCGTCCTTACACCGCATGGCATGCCCCGAGCGTTTACAACACAGAATTCCAGGTTCTCCACTCCAAAATCGGCAGCTTCAAAACGAGTGATTTTTTTTTAACCGACAACCAAAAAAAAATTAACCGGTTGGCGTTGATTTGGTCAACCATCGGTCAAACGGTCATCGGTTAACATCCCTAGTCCTCACAGAAGCTGATGTAGGACATCACAGTCTCTGAGTACTCATCCAGACTATTGGTAGCAGTCCTGAACACATCCCAGTTTGTACAGTCCAAGCATGCCTGAAGGTTCTCCGCAGCCTCATTGCTCCACATTTTTGAAGTCCTCGCTACAGATTTCCTCAGCTTTCATTTCTGCCTGTATGCAGGAATCCGGTTGACCATGGCGTGGTCAGTTTGGCCCAGTGCAGTGGTGGTGGTGGTGGGGGGGCAGCATGATAGACATTGTTGACTGCAGTGTAGCAGTGATCCAAAATATTCTCCTCCCTGGGTAGGCATTTAATAAACTGTTTGTATTTGAGTAGTTCATTACTGAGGTTACCTTTGTTAAAGTCACCAAGGACAATAACTAGGGAGTCCAGGTTAGTCTGCTCTACACCCAGTATCTGGTCAGCCAGCATGCGCTGTACGTTCTGCGGTGGAATGTAAACACCGACCAGAATGAATGAAGCAAACTCACGGGGGGAGTAGAAGGGTTTACAATTAATGAAAAATTATTCCAAGTCAGGAGAACAGTGTTGCAGGATCACGGACATCACTGCACCAGCTGCTGTTTACAACCCCGATTCCAAAAAAGTTGGGACAAAGTGCAAATTGTAAATAAAAACGGAATGCAATAATTTACAAATCTCAAAAACTGATATTGTATTCACAACAGAACATAGACAACATATCAAATGTTGAAAGTGAGACATTTTGAAATTTCATGCCAAATATTGGCTCATTTGAAATTTCATGACAGCAACACATCTCAAAAAAGTTGGGACAGGGGCAATAAGAGGCTGGAAAAGTTAAAGGTACAAAAAAGGAACAGCTGGAGGACCAAATTGCAACTCATTAGGTCAATTGGCAATAGGTCATTAACATGACTGGGTATAAAAAGAGCATCTTGGAGTGGCAGCGGCTCTCAGAAGTAAAGATGGGAAGAGGATCACCAATCCCCCTAATTCTGCGCCGACAAATAGTGGAGCAATATCAGAAAGGAGTTCGACAGTGTAAAATTGCAAAAAGTTTGAACATATCATCATCTACAGTGCATAATATCATCAAAAGATTCAGAGAATCTGGAAGAATCTATGTGCGTAAGGGTCAAGGCCGGAAAACCATACTGGGTGCCCGTGATCTTCGGGCTCTTAGACGGCACTGCATCACATACAGGCATGCTTCTGTATTGGAAATTACAAAATGGGCTCAGGAATATTTCCAGAGAACATTATCTGTGAACACAATTCACCGTGCCATCCGCCGTTGCCAGCTAAAACTCTATAGTTCAAAGAAGAAGCCGTATCTAAACACGATCCAGAAGCGCAGACGTCTTCTCTGGGCCAAGGCTCATTTAAAATGGACTGTGGCAAAGTGGAAAACTGTTCTGTGGTCAGACGAATCAAAATTTGAAGTTCTTTATGGAAATCAGGGACGCCGTGTCATTCGGACTAAAGAGGAGAAGGACGACCCAAGTTGTTATCAGCGCTCAGTTCAGAAGCCTGCATCTCTGATGGTATGGGGTTGCATTAGTGTGTGTGCATGGGCAGCTTACACATCTGGAAAGACACCATCAATGCTGAAAGGTATATCCAGGTTCTAGAGCAACATATGCTCCCATCCAGACGACGTCTCTTTCAGGGAAGACCTTGCATTTTCCAACATGACAATGCCAAACCACATACTGCATCAATTACAGCATCATGGCTGCGTAGAAGAAGGGTCTGGGTACTGAACTGGCCAGCCTGCAGTCCAGATCTTTCACCCATAGAAAACATTTGGCGCATCATAAAATGGAAGATACGACAAAAAAGACCTAAGACAGTTGAGCAACTAGAATCCTACATTAGACAAGAATGGGTTAACATTCCTATCCCTAAACTTGAGCAACTTGTCTCCTCAGTCCCCAGACATTTACAGACTGTTGTAAAGAGAAAAGGGGATGTCTCACAGTGATAAACATGGCCTTGTCCCAACTTTTTTGAGATGTGTTGTTGTTGAAATTTAAAATCACCTAATTTTTCTCTTTAAATGATACATTTTATCAGTTTAAACATTTAATATGTCATCTATGTTCTATTCTGAATAAAATATGGAATTTTGAAACTTCCACATCATTGCATTCCGTCTTTATTTACAATTTGTACTTTGTCCCAACTTTTTTGGAATCGGGGTTGTACATAAAAACAGATTTTGCTGCCCTTTGTTTTGCCAGAGAGATCCATGTTACGGTCCGCTCTGAAAAGTTGGAAGCAGGCCAGCTGCAGTGCAGAGTCTGGTATGAATCCACATAACCACATCTCTGTGAGGCATAAAACAGAAGCTGCGGAAAAGTCCCTGTTTCTCTCCATCAGCAGCTGGATTTTGTCCAGTTTGTTGCACAATATTGCACGTTGGAAAGAAATATCGCAGGTAGCAGAACACAAAGTCCGTGCTGATGGAGGCACACCAGCGTGCTGCTCTTTCCTCCGACGCCTCACTGAGTGAGCAAAGGTGAGAGCACCTTTGACCAGAATGTCCAATAATTCCACGGATGACACCAGAAAAGTTGGTAATAAGTCCACTGGAGTTGTTCCCCTGATGTTCAAGAGCTCTTATGTGGTGAAAGACACTCAGGTATCGCAGCAGTGAACTGAGTTTACAAACAAAATAAGACAAAACATTGTGCACCAACACACCGAGGCAGCCATCTGTGGCACCATCATTTTGCAGATGTGGAGAATTTGACTACAGTGTTTTTGGTTTTGGGACACTTGGCTATAAGTAATTTGGCTCTGATGATATTTGGTTTTGGGTCACGGAGCTGTGGCTGTAACTAGTTTTAGGCTACATCCACACGACAACGGCAACGAGATTTTTTTTTAGCGGGTAAAAAAAATATCGCGTCCACATGGGCAACGGATCAGTAAAATATCAGGTACATATGGCAACGCAACGCTTGCTGAAAACGATGCAATACACATGCCACACCTCTATGTGCACTGTAAGACGGTCCCATCGGAGACACCAGAACAATAGAAGAAGTAGGACGCATGTGCATAAACCCCTTCTTCTACCTGGCACTGAACTACTACTACTCTGGGGTCCGCCATTGTTGCTGTTGTTGTTATGAATGATGCACGCGAGAGTGCTGCTTGTTCTAGTCATGTGGTTGTGACGTCATCGTAAACAAATCCGTTCTACTCATCCAGACGACTTTGCAACGGCGCCGTTGCCAGATTTTTCCACCCCAAAATGCCGGTGCCGTGTGGACGCCAGGCCGAAACGATAAAAAATTTTATCGGATTCACCTGAATCCGTTGCCGTGTGGACAGGGCCTTAGGGAATTGATCTGTGGGGGCATTTCATTTAAGGGATTTTGAATGTGGGATACTTAATTGTGGGGGTATTTGGTTTTGGGAAATGTAGTTATATAAGAATTTTTTGGTTTTGTGGTATTTGGCTGTGGGGCTTTTGGTAGTGGGCTATTTGGTTTTGGGACATATGGGTGTAAGGGTATATAATCTGGGGCATTTGGCTGAAAGATGATTTGGTTTTAGAGCATTCAGATGTGGGAAATTTGATAGTGGTATATGGTTTTGGGAAATTTGGTTATTTTTTGGGGGGAGGAGCTGTGAAGAATTTGTTCGAGGGCTGTTTGTCTGTGGGGTAATTTGCTGTAACAGTATTTGGTTTTGAGACATTTGTCTAACAGGACATACAGTAATCTCTTCCTGTTTGAAGTGAATCTGTGAAGGGTTTTTGTTAAAAGTGGTACCTTAAGTGCTGGGGCACTGGGGTGGCCAATCACAGTATTGGGGTGGGGGCAGGAGAGCTCTCTCTCTCTTAGTATTGAGGCTCCAAATGAATATTTTCTTCCATGCCAGTCCCAAAGATAATTTTCCATTTTATGCAAGTTTAATGGACAATACAGATAGTTTGATTCTGATTCTAATTCCAGTCTAACTTAGCTGGCTAGTTGAGTTACCTTTATCTGTTTATTAAGCATTTATTTTGAATAGGTTTAGCTATTGAAGAACATGAAACATGAATAACACTGGCACAGATTTAAGGGGGGGGGTGCGCCCCCTCATCCAAAAAAAAAAAATGTTAGTACATGACTACTTGGAATTGTGACTTGACTGTATTGCAAATACTGAGATATGCCCGCCCTTTTTATAGTTAATAAGGTTTAACAAAATAAACCATTAGGTGGGATTGAGCTGAAGAGTTTATGGTATGAATTTATATTTAATAGTAGGTCCTGGCTTAGGTTTTTTCGTTCATGACACAAATGCAGTGAAAAGCAAGCTGGGCGAGTCCTGTTGGATTTGAACAGGACGCGGGACTTTGTGCATCAACATAATAACATATTGTATTCCCGAACTGTACTGTAGACTACATGTAAAGGGTGTGCACCATCCTTTTATGTTTATGATATCGTTAACATGCATGTTCACAGGCCAAGATGCTGCAGCAGGCTTACTGCGTATACACACACACACACACACAGACTTACTTGTCGGTTGTCCGGCTACTGTTCGTATTTCATTAATAGGGTATCCCTGTACTCACTATAGACCCTTTTCAGTCACGTGACCTTCATAAACGCGACCGCCATTTTGAACATGTAGTGGACTTCGGCTCGAATCAGTTTGAATGCGAGGAAGGCGACAAACGAAAAACATAAAAGAAAAAGGAGCGAGATGCAGAAAACACCTTCACTATCCAGCGACGTAGGGCATTTACAGGGCGAGCAGAGGGAGAGGTATTTGCAAAAATTGAGGTTAGCAGGCTTAGAGAACGACGTTTACCTGCTTCCACCAGGATTGTTCACTGACGTACGGAAGTACACGAAGCCCTCGTCTTTACCTGACTTCGGCCCACATGATCTGTATACCTATGTCGTTAAAAACCCATCGCCATACACATACACGCCAATGTCCGAGGTTCCGGAGCGCGCTCCGGCTTGCTCCAGGAGTGCTCCGGCCGAGGTTCCGGAGCGTGCTCCGGCTTGCTCCCCCTCAAATTAAGCAGCGCGCTCTGGCTTGCTCGCCCTCAAATTAAGCAGCGTGCTCTGGCTTGCTCCGGAGCAAGCCGGCGCGCGCTGCTTAATTTGATGGGGAGCAAGCCGGAGCGCGCTCCGGAACCTCAGCCGGAACACTCCGGAGCAAGCCGGCGCACGCTGCTTAATTTGATGGGGAGCAAGCCGGAGCGCGCTCCGGAACCTCAGCCGGAACACTCCGGGAGCAAGCCGGAGCGCGCTGCTTAATTTGAGGGCGAGCAAGCCAGAGCGCGCTGCTTAATTCTCGGACATTGGCTCCGGCAGCTATTTACACTGGATCCGGTGTAAATAGCTGCCGGATCATAATTACAGTAAACTAGTAAATACAGTAAAGGAAAAACTTGAGACTGAAAGGTTTTAACAGTCATCCAAATGACTGAACGTAAACATTGCTACAGTAACATACTAGCTATGATGTTGTTGACATTAGCTAGTCAACAATAGCTACTACAGAAGAACAAAGAGGTTACAATGGGTTATTTTAACCTATTTGGTTACACACTCGCCGCCACAGAATGTTAACAGCAATGTAATGCCTTTTCTGGCTAATTTTATTCGTCTTACCTCCAACAAAGTGGTCACTACACAAGCGCTGGTATGCCGAGGGCTGCCAATCTGTTAATGGCCGCTATCCATCTTCTCCGTCGGGATCTGATAAAATGATAACCCTTGCCTTGTTTGTTGATGGTTACTACATCCAGGTGCACAACAATATAGTGGCATGATGGAAGTCTTGCTGAAAATAAACACTTTCTTTGCTGCCGTTCCTCAATGTTGGCTGTGGTAAACTACTGGCAGTACATGTCCAAAATGGCGGCCGTGTTTGTCGTGACGTCACGTGAAAAGGGTCCATACCTGGTGTATGTACATGGTACACGTGCCGTTTTGGGGCGGAGCCTCACTTTGAATTTTACGACAGCAGCTGGATAGGTCTGTGAGAGATGTTGATTTTTGCAATGGCTCTGAAGAATATCTGCTTGAAATCCCCAGAACTCAGATTTGTTATAGGACTTGTTCACATGCAACTCACACAATCATTGTTTTCTCAGTCTATTAGACTCAGGAGCTCAGATTGCAGTTACTGACTTTGTATTACAGACATGCAGCTCTTACAGTCTGTGTTTATAGTTCTGTTGGTATTAAAGGAGATACGCAGAACCATGGCCTCACTTTTTGTTTATAAATGCCTTGAGACCTCAAGAATGGCACAGGAATAGTTTTAAGCGTTAACAATAAATCTAATATAGTAATTTTTATGATTAAAGTGATTCATATAGGTAGCGCTCTGAGTGAATGACCTTGACATCTATGACGTCACAGCAGGAAGGCTATCGGTCTTATCGCCATTTCTGCTATACTAAAACACAGAGCTGATTGCAACTCAGATCCTCCATTTTGAGCTAATTTATCGCCATGCCACGTAGATGTGTTGCTGACGGGTGCAGCAACATGACAGAAGCTGGATTTACGCTGCATTCATGGCCCAAGAATGTTCAAACTGCAAAGATTTGGAAGAGTTTTGCGAGAAGTTCACAGGCACATTGGATGCCTATGAAGTGGTCTCTCCTCTGCTCTGCACATTTTACTGAAGACTCGTATGAGACCTCTGATCTGTTGAGGAGCGTTGGCTATAAACCCGTATTGAAAGAGGGTGCAGTACCAACAATTAAAGGAAAAGAAAACTACAAGAAAAGGAAAGTAAGTTCAGTTGCACCAGTTCTCCCGGAGTGTGAGCCGAGGGTTGTTGGTAAAACCCGGGATGGGATGGGACATATTATCGCTCAGGCAGTGACCTCCCTACGGTTGTTGCTAAACCTGGTGAGGTCCCGTCCCATCCCGGGTTTTAGTAATTGCCTGAGCTGAGCAGTAATGGCGGAGTACTCAGTATGGAGAAAATGGAGAATGAGTGGGCCAGCCGTCTGATTTCTCCGCTGGATATGCTCGCCTCAGCAGCAATATCTCGCCCTTACGTGGAAGAAGCGAATGTACGGAGAACCGAAAGTCAGATTGTTTCAAAACAATCAGCCACAAGATCGGCCTTCAAGAAGCGAGAACACAGACGGGTAAGATGCGGGTCTCGTTTGGATACAAAACAACAACACTCGCTGTTTACCTGCATTTAGATTAATACATGTAACTTGTATTGTGTGTTTATTGGCCCTTTTCCACTACCCTTTTTCAGCTCACTTCAGCTCGCTTCAGCTCACTTCAGCCCGACACGGCTCACGTTTCGACTACCAAAGAACAGCACGATTCAGCTCGCTTCAGCCCTGCTTAGCCCCTAAAACTCGCACGGTTTTGGAGTGGGGCTGAAGCGAGCCAAACCGAGCCGAGTGAGGCTGGGGGCATGAGGAGACACTCCCCTGTGCACTGATTGGTGAGGAGGAGTGTCCTCACATGCCCACACACGCCCCGCGAGCACGCTGGGATCTGTAAACACCGTAAACCCGGAAGAAGAAGAATTACGAGAATTTCTGAAGCCTTATGCGCCTCGCCTCATCTATACGCTCTTGCCAGTATCTGTTGGCGCTGTCGGTGACAACAAGCCACAGCACCAAGACCAGCAACACTAACGACTCCATGTCCTCCATGTTTATTGTTTAGTATTCGGGTCGTGAGACTACCGCTTAAAAGGTCACTGATGTCACTGTTTGCGCCGCTTAACGACATCACGTGACGTCCACCCACTTTCGCTAACTCCACCCAATGTGTCCACCCACTTCCAGCCAGCATGGTTCAGCGTGGTTGTAGTCGAAATGCAACTCCAACAGCCCCACTCAGCTCGACTCAGCACCGCACGGCTCAGCCCGACTCAGCCGCATTGGTAGTGGAAAAGCGGCATAAGTTACCGGTATGAGATTATTTAATTTGCTTCAGAATGTGATTGTCTCAGTTCATCTGATTATTTAATTAGCCTTTTACATTTTATCAGTGAAAATGCATGCATGTACATGTACATTGCATAAGTTATAACACCCATCCTGTTTTAATAAGAGTCAAAATACAATCAATGAAGTCAAATCAGTCTTAGTTGAGGAAGTCGGTAACGCTATTTCTTACTTTCACCATAAATTTTTATTTATATGACCTTGGCCTATAGCTGTAAAAGGCCTCAGCCTTAAAACCGGTTACCGCTGTGACGTCACGCACTCAGGGCTGGCTGGCTCAGCTCGAATGCCAACTTTGCGGTCGATTTTAACTTTCAAAAATATATGAGTGATTCCACGCTTATGGGTACTGAAATGGGGACATGAACTTATTTTTAAAAATTCACCTAAAACCATTTCTTTTTTTTACCATCAGGTCACAAAACATGTAATCTTTAATGAATGATGTGTTAAAAGATAACTTTAATTTTCTGAGATGTAATAAAAACATATTTATATGCCAAAGTCAGAACGTAACAGAAGTGTTGTGGACATATAGATTCTCAATTTTAACAATGTAGAATTACTTTTTGAAACATAGGAAGGTGATGTTTTAGCAAATATAATTAATAAACATGTGTAGTAGAATAAACATACACATTCTTTCAATAAGATTAACATGGTATAGAGCTAGATTGCAATTAATTTGTAACAGACGCGAGATGGACAATCGTAACAGAAGTAATGTAACAGACATCATTTTGGAACTCATAGGCTTGACTTTGGCATATAAATATGTTTTTATTACATCTCAGAAAATTAAAGTTATCTTTTAACATATCATTCATTAAAGATTACATGTTTTGTGACCTGATGGTAAAAAAAGAAATGGTTTTAGGTGAATAAGTTCATGTCCCCATTTCAGTACCCATAAGCGTGGAATCACTCATATACATTTTAAATTCCCATTTATGAAGCATACAAGAGTCAAGGACGGCGATACTAGCCAGTCAGAAATGTATTTAAAAATAAAGGCTCTGCATACCTGCTTTAAGCTCTGTCTTAAGTAGCCCCTTACACTGAATGTCCTGAGCAGGAGCTCAGAGTGCAGTGCAGTTGCTAAAATAGTAATAATTTATTGATTTAAGGTGTTTTGTGGTCACTGTAGTGTGTCATGTGGTAATGTATTATATGACAATGCAACTTACATACAGTGGTATGCAAAAGTTTGGGCACCCCTGGTCAAAATTGCTGTTACTGTGAACAGTTAAGCAAGTTGAAGATGAAATGATCTCCAAAAGGCATAAAGTTAAAGATGACTCATTCCCTTTATATTTTAAGCAAAAAATATTTTTTATTTTCATCTTTTACATTTTCAAAATGACAAAAAAGGAAAAGGGCCCGAAACAAAAGTTTGGGCACCCTGCATGGTTAGTACCTAGTAACACCTCCTTTGGCAAGTATCACAGCTTGTAAACACTTTTTGTAGCCAGCTCATAATCTTTCAGTTCTTACCTGGGGGATTTTCACACATTCGTCCTTGCAAAAGGCTTCCAGTTCTACAAGTTTCCTGGGCTGTCTTGCATGCACTGCTCTTTTGAGATCTCTCCACAGATTTTCAATGATGTTTAGGTCAGGGGACTGTGAGGGCCCGGGCAAAACCTTCAGCTTGGGCCTCTTGAGGGATTCCATTGTAGATTTTGAGGTGTGTTTTGGATCATCGTCTTATTGTAGGACCCGTCCTCTTTTTAACTTCAACTTTTTTACAGATGGTGTGATGTTTGCTTCCAGAATTTGCTGGTATTTATTCGAATCCATGCTTCCCTTGACCAGTGAAATGTGCCCTGTGCCACTGGCTGCAACACAACCCCAAAGCATGATCGATCCACACCCATGCTTCAGAGTTGGAGAGGTGTTCTTTTCCTGGAATTTGGCACCCTTTTTTCTCCAAACATACCTTTGCACATTGTGGCCAAAAAGTTCTATTTTGATTTCATCAGTCCACAGGACTTGTTTCCAAAACGCATCAGGCTTATTTAGATGTTCATTTGCAAACTTCAGACGCTGAATTTTGTGGCTAGGACGCAGGAACGGTTTTCTTCTGATGACTCTCCCATGAAGGTCATATTTGTTCAGGTGTCGCTGCATAGTAGAACAGTGCACCACCACTCCAGGGTCTGCTAAATCTTTCTGAAGGTCTTTTGCAGTCAAACAGGGGTTTTTATTTGCCTTTCTAGCAATCCAACGAGCAGTTCTTTCAGAAAGTTTTCTTCATCTTCCAGACCTCACCTTGATCTCCACTGTTTCGGTTAACTGCCATTTCTTAATAACATTACAATCTGAGGAAACAGCTACCTGAAAACACTTTGCTACATTCTTGTAGCCTTCTCCTGCTTTGTGAGCATCAATTATTTTATTATTCAGAATGCGAGGGAGTTGCTTAGAGGAGCCCATGGCTGTTGATTTTAGGGACAAGTTTGAGGAGTCAGAGAATTTATACAGCTTTGAAATCTGCATCATCTGACCTTTCCTAACGAAGAATTTGAACAAGCCACAGCTCAATAAGCTAATGAAAGGGCATATTCTGGACCAATTTCGGGGGTTTTTTTTATATGAAAGTATGTCCCTTTACACACTCATCCAGAAGGGTAAAAAATAAAATAACAAAACGTGTCTGGAAAAACCCCAAGGGAGTCTGGAGCCAGAATTGTGACGTTATCTGCGGAAGCACGAGCAGGCTGCGCGAGCAGGCTGCGCAAGCTTGCACGGTTTCAGTGCACAGCCTGTGTAGACCAAGCGCTCCCATTTCTCTCTCATTGTCCGGTCTTTTGGAAAACGATGAGTACTAATCCCATCAAGATTGGTGCTGCTACACCCTCCTACGATACATCTGTTAACCATTTTAATAATTACGCGATAACGTTGAAGAAATTTGCAGAAAACCACCAGGTCGTTTTCTCATAAACAAACCAGCGCTGATGTAGGATTCAGAAGGAGGTGTCCCGCACATACGTGATGTCACGAAAATCAATGTTTGCCGGGAAATCCAAATCCAATGTTTTTTCAGAGGTGGACCAATTTGCCTCAAATGGCTTGATTTCAACTGAATTTTCTGGTATTGTGCAAGGTAAAAAAAATTGCACAAAATGCAAAACGTGGCAGATATTTGACCAAAGTTTAATATAAAATAGGAGAATTACACTGATCTTGCTCCTGAATTTACCCGTGATGTGCACTTTAAGGTCTGGGAGCTTGGTAAAAGCTACCTGAGAACTCAGATGTATTGGGGTGCCCAAACTTTCGCATGGTGTTCACTCTCCGGTTGTCTCATCTCATTATCAGGGCTGACACATAGACACAGACAACCATTCACACTCACATTCACACCTACGCTCAATTTAGAGTCACCAGTTAACCTAACCTGCATGTCTTTGGACTGTGGGGGAAACCGGAGCACCCGGAGGAAACCCACGCGGACACGGGGAGAACATGCAAACTCCGCATAGAAAGGCCCTCGCCGGCCACGGGGCTCGAACCCGGACCTTCTTGCTGTGAGGCGACAGTGCTAACCACTACACCACCGTGCCGCCCCACTCTCCGGTTGTACAAAACAAAAAATAATCTTGCTGAAAAGAAACATCTCGTCTTTACCTTTATGCCTTTTGGTGATCAGTTAGGGTGACCAGACGTCCCGGTTTTACTGGGACAGTCCCGATTTGGGGTTGTGTCCCCCGAGTCCCGACAAAAGTCTGTCGGGACACGGATATGTCCCGGTTTTCGCCACTCGCGACGTTTGCGACTGAGCAGCGTGGGAATCATTAGCGAAGAAATGTCTGCATTTACTATTTTGATGAATTGACAGGAATCGCAAACGTTCCTGGTTACTGCCCCCTGGCCCTGTGGCATGGGTGTTTATTTAGCCACATTATTCCAGACAACAGAACGTGTTGCCATGCAACAATAAAATAAACATTAACTGGCGCGAATGTTCTTTGTCTCGCAGCTAGCAGCAGTAATGCCGCAGCAATTATGCCAAAAAGAAAATGTACTTTTTCCAAAAGTTTACAGGGCATCTACCCCTTCCTCCGAGAGGTGCAGAACAATGCGCACGAAGCCTACTGCACACACTGTAAGTGTTTTGTTCTTGTACTGAGTTGGGTAGCCTATGCTGCAAATGCTGTGTGCTCCTGTGGGGGCTTTCCTCGGGCTGTCGCCCCTCTCCTCCTTTACTGCTGTTTTGTTTGAGTGTATATTTACGGAAGCCGCGAGAGGCCCTTCATATAATCTTTTTTTTATTCACCTTGTTATCCCGAGATAACGACATAATTAATTCAGGATCTCAAGAATACAACACAACTAATTCGAGATCTCGAGAAAACAAAACCGTTATTCCAAGATCTCGAGGTAACAAAGCAATTGTTTCATGATCTCAGCTGGATCACTGGATCTCCGTCGGTAGAGACGAAGCCGGGCCAGTCTTCTGCGGAGGTGCCGCGGACTAATTTTGAAATTATCCCTTATTAAAAGACTTAATGCAATCTCTCCCTGTGTCAACCCCTGATCAAAATATTGCCTTATTAGGTGATCGATTATTCCAGACATTCTAATGACCAAAGTTGCGTCTATACAGAATGAGAAATAGCCCCAAAGTCAGCATATCACAAGTCTCTTGGCGCACCTGAATGAACCATTTCTCAGCTGTTTACTCGAGATCATGAAATAACAGTTTTGTTTTCTCGAGATCTCGAATTAGTTGTGTTGTTTTCTCGAGATCCTGAATTAATTATGTCGTTATCTCGGGATAACAAGGTGAATAAAAAAAAGGATTCTGTTTAACATACCATTCTGACAGTTTGGCCATATTGCTGTGTTGAACAGCTTGTTGCAGCTTCCATTAAAGTGTTCACTTTTGTACACATCTTCTTGCTTTATTCATTCAGTTGTGGGGAATGGTTAGTAAGGTTGATTCTGACCTAGGCTATGTTGAGGTCATGTATCTACTTTTTAAGTTCATGCTATAGTGCATACAATTTTAGAGATATAGCCGACATGTGCATATGCGTTCTTCTTGGTGTTCTCACAAACAGGTGGAATAAATCAGTGTAAATTTGGCCTATGGACATAGCCTGGCCTATTCTCAGCCATTACAAAATCTGTTGTCTGACCATAATTTAACTGATCTGTATACCGCTATGCTACTAGATAACAACATGCCTGTTTGTTTTATTTCATGTGAGATGTTGATAAATGTGAGCTTCAACACAATGATAAGAGCACCTCTCTGAGGTGGTTAGACCGTATCAGCGGATCATCAGATTAACGTTTTTAAAACGATTCGTGTGCACACAGCAACGCCAATACACGGATACGCTAATCACATGACTAATTAGACGGCACGCAAGTTGAAATGTGTCAGTGCGGCTCAGCGCTTCCTCCTCAGCGGCTGCGCTCCAAATCACTCCGCCCTGAACAGTGAGTGCCCTCTGGAGCAGGCCCTGCGCAGCTCACAGAGCGCGCGAGTGAAGCACACGAGCAGTGATTCGGGACCGAGCCGCTGTGTGTGTGATCCCAACGCCAGCGAATCAGGAAGGTGGATGTCACAGTGACGTTGTCCAATGACGACGTCAGCTAGAGCTCAGCACAGCGTATCCTCGTTCCTCAATGTTTACACAGCACCGGATCAGATACGTAATGGATTGAATACGTGGGCCCTGGCGGATTCAAGTTGTTCCGCCTGTGGAGTCGTTTCCCGGCGTTTTAACGTGAACGGAAACGAGACGAATATGGTCTAATGTAAACACCACTTGAGTGTCACGTTTACGTAAAAAAAAGGTGTGCGTGCACAAGCATGGCCACGCGCAAAAGTGTCCTGGTTTCAGACTCGGGGAACCTGGTCACCCTATGATCAGTTCAGCTTCTGCTCGCTTCACTATTCGCAGACATTTTCAGTAAGGGTGCCCAAACTTTTGCATGCCACTTTTACCGTACATCAGTTGTGATTATGTTCTATGTATATACCTACAACTCTGATAAAATGTTTTTTTAAAGTTCCTACTTTAAAAAAAAAAATTTTGATATGGTCATTTTGTTTAGGATATTTCATTTACAACCTGTCTCTGAGAGCTGGAAATGTCTTTCCGGGCGTTTAAAAACTGCAGAGATTCCGAGGGCCTCCCCACCGGGCCCCACCGGGTTGACCCCCCCTTTCCCATTTTCCTGAATTCGCCCCTGACTGTAATATATTATTATTATTATTATTATTATTATTATTATGGTTTTCTGGCGTTATTTACAGAACCCAGTTAGCTTGTGGCTAACCTCAAATCACCTCAGCAGCGTTCACTGCACGCGACGTTTATGTGCTCACGTGCATTAGCGTTAACAGCTTAAAAAAAAAAAAAAAACCACCGTCACCATGGGAACGCCCACTGCAGTAAAATTACCTCCGGGGGCAGAAACGGCGGCGGCGGCTCGTTGGCTTTTTTGCCCCTCCGTCTCTTCCCCCTCCTCCTCCTGCGGGATTTGCGCTTGTGTCCGGTTTCTGTAACGGATCCGGGCCCAGGCGCGCGCGCTTCCGCATCCATGTCACCGACCTGCATTTCCACAAACCGGGACTCGGTTCGAGTCGGTTCGGTTCGGTTCGGCGCTGATTCCGGACCAGCGCCTGGAAATACACGAGAGTTTCCGCTCTCAGAGCTGCAGCATTTCATACACAACACACACACACACCGGCGCAGGCGCGCGCTTGACCCGCTCAGGGTTGCCAGATTGTTCCGGTTTCACCTTTAAACCTCATCTCATCTCATCTCATTATCTGTAGCCGCTTTATCCTGTTCTACAGGGTCGCAGGCAAGCTGGAGCCTATCCCAGCTGACTACGGGCGAAAGGCGGGGTACACCCTGGACAAGTCGCCAGGTCATCACAGGGCTGACACATAGACACAGACAACCATTCACACTCACATTCACACCTACGCTCAATTTAGAGTCACCAGTTAACCTAACCTGCATGTCTTTGGACTGTGGGGGAAACCGGAGCACCCGGAGGAAACCCACGCGGACACGGGGAGAACATGCAAACTCCGCACAGAAAGGCCCTCGCCGGCCCCGGGGCTCGAACCCAGGACCTTCTTGCTGTGAGGTGACAGCGCTAACCACTACACCACCGTGCCGCCCACCTTTAAACCTGTAAAAGTTTTATTTTCTTGATACATTTTTTGAGTATTCATACATGTCAACCTTTGGTCAATCAAACCTGTATAACCAACCTCCAAAATCCGTATTTCCCTTATAAAATCCGTATAAGATGCAAATTAAAATAATTTACCTAAAATTTGAATGATAATTAACAATGATATATCCCAGTTACTTTTTATTCAATATTAATAACAATAAACCTTCAGAATGAATACAAAGCTCCAATGTTCGACAAAAACACAAAGTGTCACTCTAATGGCCCTTTTCCACTACCCTTTCTCAGCTCACTTCAGCTCGCTTCAGCTCACTTCAGCCCGACACGGCTCGCGTTTCGACTACCAAAAAACAGCACGACTCGGCTCGCTTCAGCCCTGCTTAGCCCCTAAAACTCGCACCGTTTTGGAGTGGGGCTGAAGTGAGCCCAACCGAGCCGAGTGAGGCTGGGGGCGTGAGCAGACACTCCCCTGTGCACTGATTGGTGAGGAGGAGTGTCCTCACATGCCCACACACGCCCCGCGAGCACGCTGGGATCTGTAAACACCGTAAACCCGGAAGAAGGAGAATTACGAATTACGAGAATTTCTGAAGCCTTATGCGCCTCGCCTCATCTATACGCTCTTGCCAGTATCTGTTGGCGTTGTCGGTGACAACAAGCCACAGCACCAAGACCAGCAACACTAACGACTCCATGTCCTCCATGTTTATTGTTTACTATTCGGGTCGTGAGACTACCGCTTAAAAGATCACTGATGTCACTGTTTGCACTGCTTAACGACATCACCTGACGTCCACCCACTTTCGCTAACTCCACCCAATGTGTCCACCCACTTCCAGCCAGCACGGTTCAGCGCGATTGTAGTCGAAATGCAACTCCAACAGCCCCGCTCAGCTCGACTCAGCTCGACTCAGCACGGCACGGCTCAGCCCGACTCAGCCGCATTTGTAGTGGAAAAGCGGCAATAGACACAGACAACCATTCACACTCACATTCACACCTACGGTCAATTTAGAGTCACCAGTTAACCTAACCTGCATGTCTTTGGACTGTGGGGGAAACCGGAGCACCCAGAGGAAACCCACGCAGACACGGGGAGAACATGCAAACTCCACACAGAAAGGCCCTCGCCGGCCCTGGGGCTCAAACCCAGGACCTTCTTGCTGTGAGGCGACAGCGCTAACCACTACACCACCGTGCCGCCTGAATGATAATTAACAATGATATATCCCAGTTACTTTTTATTCAATATTAATAACAATAAACCTTCAGAATGAATACAAAGCTCCAATGTTCGACAAAAACACAAAGTGTCACTCTAATGTTCTGAATTGTACTCTATGACAGCTTTTTTAGCACTCTGCACCAATACCTCACGAGGCTGCATGTCACAGCAAGTGTCTGTGTTGATCTTGCCCATTCAGAATCTTTTCAATCGCTAGTGAAAGTCGCTCAGGTGGAAATACGCTTTTCAAACAAAATGTTACTTCCCGGTTGGCGGGATTCTCGCAATGCGGTGTGCGCATGATCAGAAGTGGAACGAAGTCTCGCTACCACAAGATAACGCGCGATTTCATAAGACTCTTTACTGGCTGTCTGTGGTGTACAGTACGTTTGTAAATGTTATGCGCTCTTTTATCGTCGTGGGAATTGATTATAGCTCTAAATAAATATTGAAGTTTTTTTAAAGAATCCGTATAACTTTATTTGTACGCCCGTATACTACGTTTATTGAATATAAAATACGGACATTCTGTATAGGTTGACATGTATGAGTATTTAAAACTCAGAGTTTTGTAATGTAAACTATTATTATTATATTGAAAAATAAATAGATAGAAAAGAAGAATTTCAATATCTAGGAACTAAGTTTTCCAGGAGTGAAAAATATACAGCGTAAACTTAAGGCCAATTTATGCTGACAACGCAGTCCTCACAGATGGCGTCGCAGATGGCATCTGCGTAGCCCCCCCACCTTCGCAGACGCTCTGCGCGCACCTCCCAAAAATTGTGACCACCGCAGAAGCCTCGCAGACAGCGTCGCAGACAAGAGGGCTCTGATTGGTCCACTCTACATCCGCTGTACACGCACTTCCGCTTACCTACTTTCCCGGTTTGGTTTGTTTTCACGACCGCCATTTTTAAAAACACGAGCGAAGATGGAGCAGCACGAAGAGCGGTTGATCGAGGAAGTGAGGAAGTACGTACATCTATGTATACGACTCCAGTTCTAGTCATTATAAGTAACTGGAGGATAAACACTCCACTAACCACACCCACCAACTACTCCTAGCGATTTCGCGACTTCGCGCCCCCTTGCGTTGTGGCGGTGAATAACATCGCGCACGCCTATTACTCCCCGCTCAACGATAAATTACAACTGTCTGCGAAAAGCTATCTGCAAAGCCTTGTCGCAAGAGCATGCAGAGGCCCTTACAAGCTAGTTTCAGACCAAACCAGAGCATTTTTTAACATAAGGGGTGTTCACATGGCAACTTTTACTCCGGTGTAGCACCGGGGCTGCCCCGGTAGAGCGTTCACACGGTACAAAGTTATACCGGTGTAGCCCCTGAAAGCTGCTTAAACCGGTGCAAATCTAACCCAGGTGGTTTAAGAAATTTACTCCGCTAGTTTGCGGGGCAGCACCGATATAAAATGGGATGTCTGAACGCTACAGGGGTAGACTCGCTGCGCGTGAGGAGAGTTGATTACATATGGGCATTGCATAATTTGCATCCTGGTATTTTGCGCTTCCAAAATGGCGAATATCAACAACAACAGAACTGCGTGTCTTCATCCACGTTGTTTTCCCGGCGCTTGGTGATGCCATGACAACCGTCCACATGGCCATGAACGACACAAAGTCATCGATTTGTTGCCGAATGAATTGTAGAATGCGTTGTTTTCGTGCTCTTGCACTTGCGCAACCTTTCCTTTCTCTCTTTTACCCTTTTACAGTGTCTGATAGACCACAACGTAGAAAGTTTGTCTGGAGAAGTATAAACCATGGTTTTTCGATATATCAATCACAAACAAGGCGGGAAAAGGAAGTACATTTTCACACATGCGCATATTTCATTTCCGCATTATTACTATCGTATAGCACGGTCGCAAAAACTGCCATGTGAACGCAAGTGGGGCTGCACCGGTGCTAACACGCTTCTCTCTAGTAAGCAGGTTTGTGACGTGTGAACGCTCCACAAAATTTACACCGGTGTAAGATATATCGCAACAAAATACATCGGTGCAGCATCGATGCAAATATGTGCCATGTGAACACCCCTATAGTTACTGGGAGACCAAATGGATTGACAGCCGTCTCTTTTTCTGGTTTGCATTCTTCACATGCATTTGAGATTTCATGTGTTCCCTCACGTTGTTAATTCCAGAGGCAAACACTTTCACGTCTCTACAACAAATTGTGCAGTTGACATACTCAGAACCCATTTTGGAAGCGATAATTATTCCATTGAATGTTTCTGTCCATTCGGGAAGAAAGCGACCTCCAGTTTTAGATGTTTTGAGTTTTTTCTTCAGTGGTGCCGACATCTTGACCTGTCTATTGTTACGCTACATGTGCTGTTATTTCCCGCTCGGTGTGCAGGAAAATCACAATTGCGCATGCTCAGACATTCGGAATGACTTGTTGGTACTAGCGGAAGTACCGGTTGAGTAATTCTAAATGTAGAAAATGGCGGCTCCCATGCATTTTCGTATTTCATGACGATATTTTGATGGTAAGAACATACATGTCAACCTTTGGTCAATCAAACCTGTATAACCAACCTCCAAAATCCATATTTCCCTTATAAAATCCGTATAAGATGCAAATTAAAATAATTTACCTAAAATTTGAATGATAATTAACAATGATATATCCCAGTTACTTTTTATTCAGCATTAATAACAATAAACCTTCAGAATGAATACAAAGTATTTTTCCAGTCTCGCCTGTGAAAGGTAATCCCATGTGATCTCGTTTGGACGGTAAACCTGTTGGTACAGTTAAACGCAGCACATGAATGAGGCATCTTTATTCTCGGCTACCGTCTAGACGCTATACCAGAGACGGTTGAAGAATCTCCACTTTGCCACATCTAATATGGCGGCGAGGATGACGTATGATTCTACGCAGAAGGCGGCATCTATGTTTATATGTCTATGACTTCACGGTTGGCGGGATTCTCGCAATGCAGTGTGCGCATGATCAAAAGTGGAACGAAGTCTCGCTACCACAAGATAATGCGCGATTTCATAAGACTCTTTACTGGCTGTCTGTGCTGTACAGTACGTTTATCATCGTGGGAATTGATTATAGCTCTAAATAAATATTGAAGTTTTTTTAAAGAATCCGTATAACTTTATTTATACGCCCGTATACTACGTTTATTGAATCAAATCCGTATAAAATACGGACATTCCGTATAGGTTGACATGTATGTAATAAATCAAAATAATTTTAAGGTGAAAATGTAGAAAAATCCATAGTTGAATACCATTATGCCCGTACCATTTTTAAAATGCCAAAATCCGTACGGAATACGGGAAATTCGTAGGGGTTGACATGTATGCCCACCGCCATGTTGGATGATCTCCAAATCCAGAACGCAAGGACATGTACAGAAGTAGCATATTTTGTTCACGTATTTTGTTACTGTGATTGTTATTATTCTCCCTTTTATATCATTAACCCAACAAACCTTTACATTTCAAACAAAGATCTTTGACAAAATAGAGTACAAACAAAACATCACTAAGCAGCTAGAGCGGCGGCTACAATTATCAACACTTTAACGATCTTTTGGCCATTGTAAAAGTAGAAAAAAGACTTTTAATGAATAATTACTCTTTTTTTTGGCGGTCTGGTTTCCATCAAATCCTGCGCTCTGATTGGCTGGCGAGTGGGTCCGTATCCTACGGTATGGACCCTGGTTATGGACCCCGGTTACGGACCCCAGATACGGACCTCTGGCGACTCGCTCGTTCACAACAACAACAAACATAGTAGCAATTTTTGTCAACATTTATTTTCGCATTTCTCAGGAGAATAGCATTAATTTTACACCATGGATAGCGATAACGACAGTGTTCACAGCGAAAGCGAGTTTTACTACCCTGAGGAAGAAGAAATAAAATAAAACATTTCAGGAGAAAGATAAAAACCTCTAATGGCCCTTTTCCACTACCCTTTTTCAGCTCACTTCAGCTCGCTTCAGCTCACTTCAGCCCGACACGGCTCGCGTTTCGACTACCAAAAACCAGCACGACTCGGCTCGTTTCAGCCCTGCTTAGCCCCTAAAACTCGCACCGTTTTGGAGTGGGGCTGAAGCGAGCCAAACCGTGCCGACTGAGGTTGGGGGCGTGAGCAGACACTCCCCTGTGCACTGATTGGTGAGGAGGAGTGTCCTCACATGCCCACACACGCCCCGCGAGCGCGCTGGGATCTGTAAACACCGCAAACCCGGAAGGAGAATAATTATGAATTACAAGAATTTCTGAAGCCTTATGCGCCTCGCCTCATCTATACGCTCTTGCCAGTATCTGTCCGCGTTGTCGGTGACAACAAGCCACAGCACCAAGACCAGCAACACTAACGACTCCATGTCCTCCATGTTTATTGTTTACTATTCGGGTCGTGAGACTACCGCTTAAAAGATCACTGAATCAGTGACATACAGAGCATCGTGGACGAGTTCGCGGAGCGCAAGGCTCGTCGTATGCCCTTCAAATAATGCGCGCAGTAGGCTATTGATGTTTTATTATGAGCCATGTACAGTATGTCGCCGAATGTTTTTTTTGTTTCTGAGTTACATGTTCGTTTGAAGGACTTAATGTACAAAATAACATAGTTGCACCCCGGAGTGTTGAAATTGGTAAACACAGTGCATTCAGTGAGGTTTGCACCGCCCTCCTTTTATTTCTGACTCTTCCTGTCAGCGTTGCAACCTCTGAGCGCTCATTCGTATGCCCTTCAAATAATGTGCGCAGTATAGGCTATTGATGTTTTATTATGAGCCATGTACAGTATCCTAATGTTTTTTGTTTCTGAGTTACATGTTCGTTTGAAGGACTTGATGTACTAAATAACATAGTTGCACCCGGTAGTGTTGAAATTGGTAAACACCGCAGTTGCGGACATTTTGTAGCCTAAAATGATGTTATGATAAGCTTTAATAAAGGGCCCGGTCATTTGCCCCGCCCCCGGCCCGGCTCTGACTTGTTCCGCCACTGTCACTAATGTCACTGTTTGCGCCACTTAACGACATCACATGACGTCCACCCACTTTCGCTAACTCCACCCAATGTGTCCACCCACTTCCAGCCAGCACGGTTCAGCGCGGTTGTAGTCGAAATGCAACTCCAACAGCCCCGCTCAGCCCGACTCAGCTCGACTCGGCACGGCACGGCTCAGCCGCGTTTGTAGTGGAAAAGCGGCATAACTGTTGCTAACGCCGAGCAAAAACATGGCTGAATCCTGAATGACTCCTATTTGTATAAATAGGGGACTACATAGGCGGCAAAATGTAGTTTTTTTTCCTGCCATGGAAGTGCACTTGTATACCGAAGAGGAAGCCATTTGCATTACAGCCGTGAATGAGGATTCAAAATGGCGGCTCGGCTCGGTTTTCCCTTTCGGGCGCTCTCGTTTTCTGTTAGAATTTGGTAAAGAAAAAAATTAATATATTATTTCCCAGCTTAAGGTCGGTTGGTATGGTGAAATACCGTGACCTCGGCCTTGAATACTGACCTCGGCCCAGAGAGCCTCAGGCAGTACTTTCAAGGCCGAGGTCACGGTATTTCACGATATGGACCTCCCAGCTGGTCAATAACATATATAACTTCCACTGGAAAAAAAAATATAGAGTTGATTCCCGATGACCAGATCACGTGACACCATTCCACAATTATCGACACCTTTGTCCACAGTTATCGACACCGTTCCACAATTATCGACACCCAGATGATTATTTATTTTTTTAAAAAATCAGTATGTGGTATTAACAAAACATAGTTTTTATTTAAAATGTGTTTTCCATAGACTTATATTGAGTCCAAAATATCTTTTATATAAATATATGGATGTCAGTGTTTACGTAAATGAGGAAGTAATTCTAACGTTTGTAAACAAATGAACTGATCATGTTTAACCTGCGTCAGAAAATCGTTTTGTTCCACTTTCTAAGATCACATTTTGTTCATCATTCGTTGTTGTTTGTATTAATTTCTAGTTTTGTAGTTTACCAATAAACATCAACAGGGAATTGACACTGTAATCACATGGAAAACCAGGTCAAAGGTCGGATGTCATTCCTCAAACCAAAATATAGAGTGGCATGCAAAAGTTTGGGCACCCTTACTGAAAATGTCTGTTACTGTGAATAGTTAAGTGAGCAGAAGATGAACCGATCACCAAAAGGCATAAAGGTAAAGACGACACATTTCAGCATTTTCTGCAAGATTTGTGTATTAGTTTTGTTTTGTACAATTGGAGAGTGAAAAAAGAAAAGGAACACCATGTGAAAGTTTGGGCACCCCAATACATTTGAGTTCTCAGGTAACTTTTACCAAGGTTCCAGACCTTAATTAGCTTATTGAGCTGTGGCTTGTTTAAATTCTTCGTTAGGAAAGGTCAGATGATGCAGATTTCAAAGCTGTATAAATTCTCTGACTCCTCAAACTTGTCCCTAAAATCAACAGCCATGGGCTCCTCTAAGCAACTCCCTCGCATTCTGAATAATAAAATAATTGATGCTCACAAAGCGGGAGAAGGCTACAAGAACGTAGCAAAGTGTTTTCAGGTAGCTGTTTCCTCAGATTGTAATGTTATTAAGAAATGGCAGTTAACTGAAACAGTGGAGATTAAGGTGAGGTCTGGAAGATGAAGATTGGATTGCTAGAAAGGCAAATAAAAACCCCTGTTTGACTGCAAAAGACCTTCAGAAAGATTTAGCAGAGCCTGGAGTGGTGGTGCACTGTTCTACTATGCAGCGACACCTGAACAAATATGACCTTCATGGAAGAGTCATCAGAAGAAAACCGTTCCTGCGTCCGAGCCACAAAATTCAGCATCTGAAGTTTGCAAATGAACATCTAAATAAGCGTGATGCATTTTTGAAACAAGTCCTGTGGACTGATGAAATCAAAATAGAACTTTTTGGCCACAATGTGCAAAGGTATGTTTGGAGAAAAAAGGGTGCCAAATTCCAGGAAAAGAACACCTCTCCAACTCTGAAGCATGGGTGTGGATCGATCATGCTTTGGGGTTGTGTTGCAGCCAGTGGCACAGGGCACATTTCACTGGTCGAGGGAAGCATGGATTCGAATAAATACCAGCAAATTCTGGAAGCAAACATCACACCATCTGTAAAAAAGTTGAAGTTAAAAAGAGGACGGGTCCTACAATAAGATGATGATCCAAAACACACCTCAAAATCTACAATGGAATCCCTCAAGAGGCCCAAGCTGAAGGTTTTGCCCTGGCCCTCACAGTCCCCTGACCTAAACATCATTGAAAATCTGTGGATAGATCTCAAAAGAGCAGTGCATGCAAGACAGCCCAGGAAACTTGTAGAACTGGAAGCCTTTTGCAAGGATGAATGTGTGAAAATCCCCCAGGTAAGAACTGAAAGATTATTAGCTGGCTACAAAAAGTGTTTATAAGCTGTGATACTTGCCAAAGAGGGTGTTGCTAGGTACTAACCATGCAGGGTGCCCAAACTTTTGCTTCAGGCCCTTTTCCTTTTTTGTCATTTTGAAAATGTAAAAGATGAAAATTGTTTTTGCTTAAAATATAAAGGGAATGAGTCATCTTTAACTTTATGCCTTTTGGAGATCATTTCATCTTCAACTTGCTCAACTGTTCACAGTAACAGCAATTTTGACCAGGGGTGCCCAAACTTTTGCATACCACTGTAAAATGTCTACTGATATTGTAATATGTGGTCGATATTTACAACAAACTGCAAAAAAAAAAATTCTGAATGGAATCGAAAGATCTGAATATTTCAAGCGTGTAATTTTTATATGCGAGGAATTTAATTCTGCTCTAATTCTATTTACTGCAATCGGATTCCAAACACTCTATAAACATTCCGTTCTGTTATGAATCAGAAAAAATTATTATAAATCACAGCACTTTTTTTTTTTAAAGTACTTCATCTACTTCAACAATGTTACACAAAGATCGATCCATAACAGTTGTAAATGTCCCTTAATGCCACAGGGTGTCGATAATGGTGGACACCGGTGAAAGTGATCACTATTATTGACACCTCACGCACGTGACTTCTCAAACGCGCATTTAGATACAAAATGGTGACTGTCACATGAAAGAGGAAGAAACAAAGTAGGTTTCGATGATGAGATAATGAAATATCGGTGAATTTGATCAGTAAAAACATGTCCGTGATCTTTTCACCATGCTTACCTGCGATGATAACGTCTGGGTTTTCTGAAAAATTGCTGATCGTGCTAAAAAAATTCCAGCTCGGGTAACAAGCTGTGTCATCAGATGACAAGGTCAAAGGGTGAGGCGGGTCCTCTGGTTGATTAATTAACAAATAATAACTGTTGGAACTGAAACTCACCTTTGCAAAATTGTTTTTTATTGGTGAATCTGAAAAGGCGTCGGTAATTATGGACTGTCGATAATTGTAGCCGCTGCTCTAGTACTATGTTATGCTAATTCTATTTCCTTTTCATAGACGAAGTAAAATCACTCTAATCAAAAGGAACAATTGGTGGAGACACAGCATACTTCGGCAAGCTTATCAAGTTAAATCAGCTTACAATATTTTTTTTCTTAAGTTCCACCAATTCACAAGTCGTCTCGCTATTGCACTGCTCTATTTGAGATATTTGTAACCCAGTGAGTTCCGTCTGCCACCACTTTCAGTGTGTGTCTCTTCTGGGAGGGTTTCAGGCACAATTTCATTTGACTCCAGTACGTCTGTAAAACAAAAAGTGCACAAGTAAACCAAAGTTACTGGGTTACTGGAACGGCATTGCTCATATCTTAATTGGCGAAGCTGACCCACATTGTTCTCCTTGTGTATCCAAACTCGCTAAGATTTCTCGCGCTGTGTCTAATCTGGCTTTCTTGGCAGAGCTTTCATTTATCCTGTTGCTGCTTGATACTGTGAGACGAGTTTTTGTCTTGATCTTATCCTGTCCTAATTTAAGTGTTGGCGCCCAATCTGGATTTGTTTTATCGCGTCGGTTTGCCAGAGCTCCTGCAAGGTGAGAAGCAGTGTGTTCACGCTAAAGCTCAAAAGTTCAATTTAATCATCAGAAAACATGGCTTTAATTAGCAATGAACTCTTACCAGACATAAAGTGGTCACCACACACACACACACGGGTGTAATTAGCTTTTTCCTGAGTTACGTCCTTACGTTGTATGTTTCTGTACGCACAGTGTTCTCTGGACAGTTCTTCATCTGTTTTGTCGGCGTTTTTAATTATTTTGGGAATTCTTTCTGAAGAACCGGTTCTCTTTGTCACGAGTAGCCTTAATTATATCTCAATTATATCCCGCACACAAAGCATTGTCTTTCTTCAAAGGCAATGAAATCAAAAGAGAATCACAAAGCGCTGGTTCCTGGTTGTTGCTGTTATCATCCAACGTGGCGGACTTCCAGTTTGTAAAATAAGCGTGACGTCACTTGCACATGAAGAACAAGGAAATTAACTAACAGTGGCAAAATGTTCTTTCTGTGGTTTAACAGGATGGAGATGACCAAGAGAGCCAGCATGAGAGAATTATCCAATAAAAAAAAAATAAAAAAATGAAGTTCCCAGCTGTAGGTAACATAGTTACAGAAACAACATGGCTACCTGTAGCTAGCAAGAGCAAGCTACCATTTTACCGCAAGCCTTTCAGCAATGTGGCTACCAGGAAGTCAGTCTCATCTCATCTCATTATCTCTAGCCGCTTTATCCTGTTCTACAGGGTCGCAGGCAAGCTGGAGCCTATCCCAGCTGACTACAGGCGAAAGGCGGGGTACACCCTGGACAAGTCGCCAGGTCATCACAGGGCTGACACATAGACACAGACAACCATTCACACTCACATTCACACCTACGGTCAATTTAGAGTCACCAGTTAACCTAACCTGCATGTCTTTGGTGTTAGGACTGGGACTGTTTTGGCCTCTAGAGGCCACTGTTATTTCCTTTTCTGGCCATGTTTGTTTTGGGCCTCTAGAGGTCACCACTGTGTTCTGTGTTTTGTTTTTGTCTTATTGCCTGTTTCCTGCCCCGCCCTGTCCTTAATTAGTTTATGTATTTATACCCCTGAGTTCAGTCCTCTTGTCACGGAGTCTTTGTGCTGTTATGTTTAGCTCCAGTAACCTCTGTTCCGATTTCCTCACCCGTGTCTTTGTGGTTTTTGTACTTTGCTTTCTTTTGGACTTTTTGGACTTTGTGTTTACCATTTTGGATCCTCTGAGCGTTTGTATTTTTGCCTCTTCTTTTCTGGTTTTTTGGCTCTTTGTTTCTTTGAACTTTTGTTTTTTTCCTGGTTATCTTCTGAGCGTTTGGATTATACTTTTGTTTTTGCCTTGGATTGTAAATATTGTAAATAAACCTTTTGATACTTTTTCTACTTCTGCCTCACGCCTCTGCATTTGAGTCATCCCCCTGGCACCCTAGTGGGGGTTTGCTGGATTATCACACCAGCGAACCAGGTTCGAATCCCAGCAAAACCCTAACAGAAAGACTCCGTCATGACCGACTCAGCAGAGGCTTCTTCATCTGTCTACCCGGTCAACTTTCAGGGAATGATGGCTGCGTTAACACGCCTCGGATCCACCATGGACACTCATGGACGGACTCTCGCCAGCCAACGTGAGACCCTTGCTCGCCACGAGGTACTGCTTCAGCAGATTGGGAGAACCCTGGCACAGCTGACTTCTCTGCCCCCATCTCCTCTGCCTGATTCTGCTCCAGTGCCTCCTGCCATGCTGCCTTCTTCACCTCGTGAACCCAGCCTTCCTGCACCACAGAGGTATGACGGCAAGCACAGTGAGTGTCGAGAGTTCCTTACCCAGTGTCAACTCACCTTTGAGCTTCAGCCTACCACCTACACTACGGATCGCCGCAAGATTGCCTTTGTGATAACCTTGTTAGCTGGTAAGGCGTGAGCCTGGGCTACTGCTATCTGGCAGAGACAGGGACCTGAGTGCTCTGATTTCCAGCTGTTTACTGAGGAGATGCTGCATGTCTTCAATCAAGCAGACATCAGTAAAGACGCAGCCAGAAAGCTCATGTCCATCCGGCAAGGGGGAAGCATCGCAGACTATGCCATCTCGTTCCGGACACTCGCAGCAGTAAGTGGATGGAATGAGACTGCCCTGGTGTCAGCCTTCCACCATGGTCTGTCTGACCCCATCAAAGACGGTCTGGCTTCTATCGGATGCCCAAGTGACCTCGAAACACTGATCTCACATTCTACTCGTCTGGACAACAGGATGAGAGAATGCCACTGAGCCTCCCCGGCCTCCCTGCCTCTACCTGGAGCCCGTCTACCTCCTCCAGTGACTGTTCAGAACCCATGCAAGTGGGTCGTACTCGCCTCTCTGTATCTGAGAGGGATCGCAGAAGGAGGGACAAGTGCTGCATCTACTGTGGCAAGCCTGGTCACTTCCGAGCATCATGTCCCGAACTCTCGGGAAAAGGACCACCCTGTCCAGCCGAGGGAGGGTTGTGACGGGGCCTACCCTCTCTCCCGGACTCCCTGGCCAAGGAATCTACATCCCGGTCTCCATCTCCTGGGCTGAGTCCGTCCACTCTTGTCAAGCCTTGTTAGACTCAGGGGCGGCTGGAAACTTTATGGATATCCACTTCGCCCAAAGCACCAATGTCCTGACTGCGCCTCTTGAAGTCCCACTGTCTGTGTCTGCCCTCGATGGCCAAGCGTTAGGGGATGGAAGAGTCACCCAAGTTACTTCTCCAGTCTTCCTCCAGTCTCAAGGTCACAAGGAAGAAATATCCCTGCACCTGATTCCTTCACCTGAGTTCCCAGTTATTCTAGGTCTTCCTTGGCTTACCCGCCACAACCCTCGTATAGACTGGGTTACAAGCCAGGTTGTGGAATGGGGCCCTGCATGTCATGCCTCTTGTCTGCTCTCTAGCTCTCCTGTGTCTCCTGCCGAGCCCCCTGATCTCACAGAGTTATCTCAAGTTCCCACAGAGTACTGGGATCTCAAGGAGGTCTTCAGCAAGAGCAGGGCCGCCGTTCTTCCTCCGCACCGCGCCTACGACTGTGCCATCGACTTGCTCCCTGGGACTACTCCTCCTCGGGGCCATCTGTTCTCCCTCTCTCAGCCAGAATGCAAGGCCATGGAGGAGTGCATCAAGGAAGCCTTGGCCTCTGGGTTCATTCGACCCTCCACCTCACCCGCTGGTGCCGGCTTCTTCTTTGTTGGCAAGAAGGATGGGGGTCTCCGACCATGTATTGATTATAGGGGCCTGAACAAGATCACCGTGCGCAACCGCTACCCCCTTCCGCTGATGTCCACAGCATTCGACCTGCTCCAAGGCGCCACCATCTTCACCAAGTTGGACTTACGGAACGCATACCACCTCGTCCGTATCCGACAGGGAGACGAGTGGAAGACCGCCTTTAACGCCCCGTTAGGGCACTATGAGTACCAGGTGATGCCCTTCAGACTCACCAATGCACCAGCTGTTTTTCAGGCCCTTATCAACGACGTCTTGAGCGATATGATTAATCTATACGTTTTCGTCTACCTCGATGACATTCTTATATTCTCCAAGACCTTACAGGAACACCGCCACCATGTCCGCCAAGTCCTCCAGAGACTCTTGCAGAATAATCTGTTTGCTAAAGCCCAGAAATGCGAGTTTCATGTCCCCGAGGTCTCCTTCCTGGGATTTATCGTACGAACGGGGCAACTCCAAATGGACCCAGCCAAGACCCTGGCTGCCCGGGACTGGCCTACTCCCAAGTCCGTTAAGGAGGTTCAGTGGTTCTTAGGATTCGCTAACTTCTACCGCAAGTTCATCAGGAACTTCAGTTCCGTAGCTGCACCTATGTCGGACCTCACCAAAAGGACTGGTGGCTCCTTTGTCTGGTCCCCTCAGGCGGAAGAGGCGTTTAATGACCTAAAACACCGCTTTTGCATGGCACCCAGTCTGGTTCTCCCGGACACCTCCCAACCATTCATCATGGAGGTGGACGCCTCGGACAGTGGTGTCGGCGCGGTGCTCTCTCAATGCTCGGAAGGGAAGCTGCACCCCTGCGCTTACTTCTCCCACCGCCTGAGCCCTGCAGAGTCCCGCTATGATGTGGGGGATCGGGAACTGCTAGCAGTCAAACGAGCCCTTGAGGAGTGGAGGCACTGGCTGGAGGGAGCGCAACATCCATTCCTGGTGTGGACGGATCATAAGAACCTGGAGTACCTCCAGCAAGCCAAGAGGCTGAACCCACGACAGGCTAGGTGGGCTTTGTTTTTCAGCCGTTTCAGCTTCACCCTATCATACCGCCCGGGCTCTAAGAACACCAAACCGGACGCGCTCTCCAGGCTGTTCTCGCCCAACAACAGGGACAGTGAAGTTGGGCCTATCATCCCTATATCCCGGATTGTGGCTCCTGTCCGCTGGGGTATTGAGGAGACCGTTCGACAAGCTCAACGCCGGGACCCTGATCCTGGGACGGGGCCACCGGGCCTCCTGTATGTCCCTCGTCAAGCCCGGGCCAAGGTTCTCCAGTGGGCTCACTCTTCCCCTCTCACCGCCCACCCGGGAGCTCGGAGGACCCTGGACTTCCTGAAAAGATGCTTCTGGTGGCCTAACATGGAGAAAGAAGTGAGGTCATTCGTCCTGTCCTGTGAGGTCTGCACCAGAACCAAGAACCCACGACAGCGTCCCCAGGGTCTCCTGCATCCTCTGCCTATTCCCCGGCGTCCCTGGTCCCACGTGGCAGTCGACTTCATCACGGGTCTCCCTGAGTCTCAAGGTAACACTGTCATATTGGTCATAGTGGACAGATTCTCCAAGGCCTGCCGCTTTATTCCACTGTGCAAACTCCCCTCTGCCCTTCACACTGCTAAATTGTTGTTCACTCATGTCTTCCGAGTTTTTGGTCTCCCTCAGGACATTGTCTCTGACCAGGGGCCCCAGTTCTCCTCCCGAGTATGGCACGGCTTCTGCAAGAGCATCAGGGCCACTGCCAGCCTCTCCTCTGGGTTCCACCCCCAGTCCAATGGCCAGACGGAGAGGCTCAACCAGGACCTGGAAACCACCCTGCGAGGCCTGGCTATGGATAACCCGACATCGTGGAGCACCTGGCTGCCATGGGCAGAGTACGCCCACAACACCCTGCAGTCATCGGCCACCAAGCTGTCACCGTTCCAGTGCCAATTTGGGTTCCAGTCACCTCTGTTCCCGGACCAGGAGGAGGACGCTGGGGTGCCCTCAGTCAACCATTACGTGAGACGGTGTCGCAAGACCTGGAGCAAGGTCAGGAGGACACTCATCCAGACCTCCAGTACCAACCAGACTCAGGCCAACCGCCATAAGAGACCTGCCCACACTTTCCGCCCTGGGCAGCGGGTTTGGCTGTCCACCAAGGACCTTCCGCTGCGGGTGGAGAACCGCAAGCTTGCTCCTCGCTACATTGGCCCCTTCAAGGTTGTACTCAGAGTTAACCCTGTCTCCTACCGGCTCCAGTTACCACGTATGCTAAGGATCAACCCCACATTCCATGTTTCCCTGTTGCGGCCCGTACTGACGTCCACGTATGCCCCTGCCCCTAGGAACCCCCCGTCCCCCCGCATCTTCCGGGGTCAGACTGTGTTCACCGTGCGCCGCCTGCTGGACTCCTGCCGGGTTCGTGGGGGCCTCCAATAGCTTGTGGACTGGGAGGGCTATGGCCCTGAGGAGCGCTGCTGGGTCCCAGCTCAGGACATACTCGATAAAGAACTTTGTCGGGACTTCCATTCGGCCCATCCTGATCGTCCTGGGAACGTCAGGAGACGCTCCTGGGGGGGGGGTCCTGTTAGGACTGGGACTGTTTTGGCCTCTAGAGGCCACTGTTGTTTCCTTTTCTGGCCATGTTTGTTTTGGGCCTCTAGAGGTCACCACTGTGTTCTGTGTTTTTGTTTTTGTCTTATTGCCTGTTTCCTGCCCCGCCCTGTCCTTAATTAGTTTGTGTATTTATACCCCTGAGTTCAGTCCTCTTGTCACGGAGTCTTTGTGCTGTTATGTTTAGCTCCAGTAACCTCTGTTCCGATTTCCTCGCCCGTGTCTTTGTGGTTTTTGTACTTTGCTTTCTTTTGGACTTTTTGGACTTTGTGTTTACCATTTTGGATCCTCTGAGCGTTTGTATTTTTGCCTCTTCTTTTCTGGTTTTTTGGCTCTTTGTTTCTTTGAACTTTTGTTTTTTTCCTGGTTATTTTCTGAGCGTTTGGATTATACTTTTGTTTTTGCCTTGGATTGTAAATAGTGTAAATATTGTAAATAAACCTTTTGATACTTTTTCTACTTCTGCCTCACGCCTCTGCATTTGAGTCATCCCCCTGGTGGCCTAGTGGGGGTTTGCTGGATTATCACACCAGTGAACCAGGTTTGAATCCCAGCAAAACCCTCACATTTGGACTGTGGGGGAAACTGGAGCAAACCCACGCAGACAACATGCAAACTCCGCACAGAAAGGCCCTCGCCGGCCACGGGGCTCGAACCCAGACCTTCCTACTGTGAGGTGACAGCGCTAACCACTACACCACTGTGCTGCCCTGCTTGAAAACATGAATAATGGAAAAAACATACTTTTACTCCTTACATTTCTATTTAGACATAAATCTCAAAGGGCTTCTCTTCTCCAGCCAACACCTCTATGCGTCAATAGAATGGACTTGATTTAGCAACCAAATGTTTTCATGTAGCATCTAGTCAAGTTAACACGTCGGAAAAACTATCGATAATTAATTGTGATAACGGATTGCTTGTTGTGACCTTCTCGTGCTACACAATGAAATTAGCATTGTAACTATCTGTGTGCATCTGGAGATGGATAAACGACCAGACAGCAGTGTGGGAAAATGATTCAATTTGCTGGCGTCTGCACTTGTAAGACTTTTATACAATTAGGGATGTATTTTTGCCTGCGTAGACGGTGTGAACTTCGAATAATGAAATAAAAATCATGCTGTGGCGGTAAGTTTCGCTAATTTGATCGGATTAACTGGCTATTTAACTATTTTAGCCAGATGTTTTTGGTTAATGCGAGGTGAAACTCGCATCCGTTTCAGCAAGTCACATGCTAGCTAATAGTAAACATATGTTATTTACAAGACCTTTTATCTCTGACTATTCATTAGCAAACAAGATAGAGTTAGCACATGGAACGGACAGCAGTGTTACAAAGATTATATGATGTTTTTCAAGAAACTCAGGGTAGTATTTATGGTTTTAAAACCAAAAAAAAAAATCACCTGATAATTTTAACTAAGTAATATTTAGGTTACTTTTCGCATGTAAACTTGTCATTTACTTAATTTCATCAGTTAAAAAAAAGTACCTTTTTTTTTTTTAAATAGAACAGCAGCTACAATTATCAACAGTCCATAATTACCGACGCCTTTTCAGATTCACCAATAAAAAACTATTTTACAAATGTGAGTTTCAGTTCCAACAGTTATTATTGGTTAATTAATCAACCAGAGGACCCGCCTCACCCTTTGATCTTGTCATCTGATGACACAGCTCGTTACCCGAGCTGGAATTTTTTTAGCACGATCAGCAATTTTTCGGAAAACCCGGACGTTATCATCGCAGGTAAGCATGATGGAAAGATCATGGACATGTTTTTACTGATCAACTTCACCGATATTTCATGATCTGATCCTCGAAACCTATTTGTTTCTTACTCTTTCATTTAACAGTCGCTATTTTGTATCTAAACGCGCGTTTGAGAACTCACGTGCGTGAGGTGTCGATAATAGTGATCACTTTCACCGGTGTCCACCATTATCGACACCCTGTGGAATTAAGAACATTTACAACTGTTATGGATCGATCTTTGTGTAACACTGTTGAAGTCGATGAAGTACTTTAAAAAAAAATAAAAGTGCTGTGATTTATAATAAATTTTTTCTGATTCATAACAGAATGGAATGTTTATAGAGTGTTTGGAATCCAATTGCAGTAAATAGAATTAGAGCAGAATTAAATTCCTAGCATATAAAAAATTACACGCTTGAAATATTCAGATTTTTCGATTCCGTTCAGAATTTTTTTTTTTTTTGCAGTTTGTTGTAAATATCGACCACATATTACAATATCAGTAGACATTTTATATTTTGGTTCGAGGAATGACATGCGACCTTTGACCTGGATGCTCATGTGATTACAGTGTCAGTTGCCTGTTGACGTTTATTGGTAAATGACAAAACTAGAAATTAATACAAACAACAACGAATGATGAACAAAATGTGACCTTAGAAAGTGGAACAAAAAGATTTTCTGACGCAGGTTAAACATTATCAGTTCATTTGTTTACAAACGTTAGAATTACTTCCTCATTTACTTAAACACCAACATCGATATATTTATATAAAAGATATTTTTATAAATAATCATCTGGGTGGGGCGGCACGGTGGTGTAGTGGTTAGCGCTGTCGCCTCACAGCAAGAAGGTCCGGGTTCGAGCCCCATGGCCGGCGAGGGCCTTTCTGTGCGGAGTTTGCATGTTCTCCCCGTGTCCGCGTGGGTTTCCTCCGGGTGCTCCGGTTTCCCCCACAGTCCAAAGACATGCAGGTTAGGTTAACTGGTGACTCTAAATTGAGCGTAGGTGTGAATGTGAGTGTGAATGGTTGTCTGTGTCTATGTGTCAGCCCTGTGATGACCTGGCGACTTGTCCAGGGTGTACCCCGCCTTTCGCCCGTAGTCAGCTGGGATAGGCTCCAGCTTGCCTGCGACCCTGTAGAAGGATAAAGCGGCTAGAGATAATGAGATGAGATGAATCATCTGGGTGTTGATAATTGTGGAAGAGTGTCGATAACTGCGGACAAAGGTGTCAATAATTGTGGAACGGTGGCACGTGATCTGATACGCTGAGTAATCAGGAATCAACTCTTTTTTTTTTCCAGTGGAAGTTTGAGTAATTATTCAGGCACAATTTACATATTGAAAGTCTTTTATACTTTTGCAACGGCCAAAAGATTGTTAAGGTGTCGATAACTGTAGCCGCTGCTCTAGTTGAGTGCATTTAAAAGTAGCACATTTGACAGGTTAGTCATATTTACTTCAGGCTATGTTCTCATGAGGGTGGTGCAGTGGTTTAGTACTGTTGCCTTGTAGGAAGCAGGTTCGGGGTTTGAACCTGATGGAGTTTGCATGTTCTCTTTGTAGGTTTCCTCCCACAGTCCAAAGACATGTAGATTAGGTCAACTGGATCCTCTAAATTGCCCGTAGGTGTGAATGTGCGTGTGATGGTTGTCCAGCTCATCTATGACCATTATGGATAAGTGGCATAATGGATGGATGGATAGATGGATTTTGTTACTATGTGTTTGACAATAAATTCTTGAACTCTACATCCTGCAGAGGGAGACAAAGTTCTATTCCAACTAGTTACTAACCCAACCATCAGGCTTTTCGGGGTGAACTTAAATGTATATGAACTTAATTCATTCTTCCTACATATTGGTAATAATAATAACTGTTGTTTTCTTTATTACCATCAGCATTTATCCAGAGCAACTTCTCATTTTTATACAACTAAGGGCATTTCCAGCAGCAGCACCTTGGTGGTGCTGGGAATCAAACTCATGACCTTCCAATCAGAAGTCCAACAGCATATCCATTGAGCTACCCCTGACAATCAGCCTGCCCTTCGTTCCATCACCAGACATGGCAACTTAACTAAAAAGAAATTCCTTGCAGGCAGAGAAGAAAAAAAAATACTCCAAAATAAGACCAGCGCGTAGATGTTGCTGGATGTGACGGCTAATTTTATTTTTGTCCCAAGAAACAGTAAGAAAACACAGTCAGGTGAAACCACTACTTAATAATAAAAAAACCCAGTGCCTCTATTTTTTTTTTTTACTAACCAGAGACTATAATTCCATCCACTAACTTCTTGTTAGCTCACAAATCCAAAGTCGCAAAGTGAAAGTCACCGTTACCAGGAGCAAATGCGTTTTTCATGCCCCCTCGTCCTTTCCCCTTCAGTGAACTGGCTTTTCTGCTGGGTGAATTTTGCATGATGTACTACAGTATAGTTTTTCGGTGTCTCCCGTATCTCCATCGCAACAGGTTAAAAAGCAAAACAAAACGTAAATGCTACGACTAAACCGTAGATGTTTTCAGGTCTGCGTCACTAGAAGGGGGTTTTGTACGGTAGGTAAGACCTCAGATTTGAAGGCAGCATTGCGTCTATGATACTCTATCATTTTGTTTGAAAACCTTTTATTCCTAAAATGTGTTGAAGACACACAACCACAACCCAAAGCGATGGTTGTTAAGCGGTAAAATGAGGAAGTGTTGTCCGGCTTTAAGCATCGTTCGAAGCAAAACCCATCATTTTTATTGGGTTCTTGACTGTGCAGATATTGTGGTGGAGATTTCCCATGTCATTGCCCCGGAGCTCTGCTGTGTAAGTCTATTGATTGAAGTAAACTCCTGCAGCCGTAAATGGATTAAGGTTGGCCGAGGTGAGTTAATGTAATAGATGAAGAGTTCGGCTCCATCCCTAAGTCGCTTTCATGTAGAGGGAAAGTGCAGATTTTAGATCATGAGGTAGAATTTATGCCTCTGACAATAGTTTTTCATTGTCAGTCCTGCCACATTGACACACATTTCAGTTATACAGTACAACACAACGCAACGCAACATCTCATCTCATTATCTGTAGCCGCTTTATCCTTCTACAGGGTCGCAGGCAAGCTGGAGCCTATCCCAGCTGACTACGGGCGAAAGGCGGGGTACACCCTGGACAAGTCGCCAGGTCATCACAGGGCTGACACATAGACACAGACAACCATTCACACTCACATTCACACCTACGGTCAATTTAGAGTCACCAGTTAACCTAACCTGCATGTCTTTGGACTGTGGGGGAAACCGGAGCACCCGGAGGAAACCCACGCGGACACGGGGAGAACATGCAAACTCCACACAGAAAGGGCCTCGCCGGCCACGGGGCTCGAACCCGGACCTTCTTGCTGTGAGGCGACAGCGCTAACCACTACACCACCGTGCCGCCCCACAATGCAACATAAACTGATTAAATGTTTCAACTTGCGAACAATTTTTAATTCATTAAAAAAATTACTTTTTATCCATTTATAGTTACATTAAACGATGATGAATGTCCACAAGGCTGGCCTGAGTTTCCCAAAAGAATCGCAGCACAAAGATCATCGTTAAAGGTCTACTAAGGTAACAGTGTCGATTTTTTCACTATACATCTGAAATAGTGTATTAATGAGATGCAACCCTGACTTACGGACAAACCCAAACCCTTTAGCTGTAAAACGAGGCTGAAACTATGCGTTTTATCACACTTGTACAGAAAAAGGCGGAAATATTGCCGGAAACACCCAAACTGCTTTCCAAATGGTTTCCAAAAGGTGTGATGTCACTTACAGTACACGGCCATATTCAGAGGTGGACAGTAACGAAGTACATTTACTTGAGTACTGTACTTAAGTACACTTTTTGAGTATCTGTATTTTACTTGAGTATCATTTTTTTTAAACTTATGACTTTAATTTCACTACATTTGAAGGACAAATACCGCACTCTTCACTCCACTACATTTCTATCAAGGTCCTCGTTACTATGAAGCGGTTTTGAAAGCGGATGTTTTTTCTTTTCTTTTCTAAAACGTGATCGGTTGTTTTCGCAGGTGACACTGAGACAGTAATCACTAGGGTCACATCACGTCCATAGACTGTATAATATCAAGTTCAATGATTTCTCAACAGCATTATTTAAACACGATCAGTTGATGGCAGAATGGAAGGAGGCGGTTCTTCTGGAGAATGCGCACACCCATGGCTTCACCTAGAACCCATCTCATCTCATCTCATTATCTGTAGCCGCTTTATCCTGTTCTACAGGGTCGCAGGCAAGCTGGAGCCTATCCCAGCTGACTACGGGCGAAAGGTGGGGTACACCCTGGACAAGTCGCCAGGTCATCACAGGGCTGACACATAGACACAGACAACCATTCACACTCACATTCACACCTACGCTCAATTTAGAGTCACCAGTTAACCTAACCTGCATGTCTTTGGACTGTGGGGGAAACCGGAGCACCTGGAGGAAACCCACGCGGACACGGGGAGAACATGCAAACTCCGCACAGAAAGGCCCTCGCCGGCCACGGGGCTCAAACCCGGACCTTCTTGCTGTGAGGCAACAGCGCTAACCGCTACACCACCGTGCCGCCCCACCTAGAACCCATGTTTCAGTTTTCTGAAAGGATTAAAGATCGTTTCGTTTTAAATGTTTGCTGAAAACGAACCACGACAAAAACTCGCCGTCCAACCTGCGGAAGCATATTGAGGTATATAAACATTTTATTCCAAGAGAAAGCTTGCAATGACGTGGTCTGTGCTTTTAGAGATAGCGATAACATTGCAAACGTATCTATGCAGTCTGGTTAGTCAAATGACTTTCTATGGATTTTCCCGCCAAGTTGCTGTTTACACATAGCTAGTTAACTTGAACACTGTTAGTTAGCATGTAAAAATGGAGTCATGCTAACATGAATAACGTCAACTTATCTGAAGTCCTTTCAGGAATATGTTTTAGCATAATCTTGCCAAATAAACAGCATGTAGAAGTCTTTCTTTTCTACTAGCGTTAGCTACACAATATGATTTCAAGTCTGAAAAGTGTTTGCTAGCATGTCAGGTGGAGCTTCACTGACTAGCTAGCTTAACGTTAAACCACCCTGATGGCACAGCATGCGTTCATTTTGTGAATTCACATTTCTGTCTTTGGTAACGGCGTTATGTTTTGTAAGCGTTGTGGCAATAATACAACGATGCGTTGACGGAAAATGTACTTTTAATACTTTTTAAAAGCAAGTACTTCAAGTACTTTAACTTAAGTAAAAAAAATTGACTGGAGAACTTTCACTTGTATCGGAGTAACATTTGACCGGCAGGATCTGTACTTTGACTTTAGTAATGAAGTTGGGTTCTTTGTCCACCTCTGGCTATATTCGACAAAATGGACGATAGCGCCAGCGACATTTCTTCACTGATTTCCTCGAGTATTTCGGACAATGACACGAATAGTGATGATGATCACGATGCACAAGCATTACCGTATCAATTCGAGCCGTGTGCAATTCCTACAGAAGAAGGCCTTGGTTTGCCGTGGGTGATGCCTGTGCTCCTCGTTATGGACTGCAGTGAGCTCGTTGCCCATTTTAACATCGGGGTTGTCCAGCGCTCTGTGCGGCAGTGCTTTAGTGCTTGGCACGGTGTTCCGAGTGATGTTGCTCGGTGGCGTTGCGGTGGCTGTGCAGGCGGTGTGGGACTTATTTTTGTGCACCTTTTGGTGGGACTGTGGGTCGCTACACCATTGGAATTCCATCCTGACCTTCTTTTGGTGGACTTTTTTTCTCTCTCGCTCTCTTTTTTTTCTCCCTCTCTAACTGTAAAGCGACCTTGGGGATGAGAAAGACTCTACAGTGTCTTGCAAAATTATTCGTCCCCCTTGGTGTTTGTCCTATTTTGTCGCATTACAAGCTGGAATTAAAATGGATGTTTGGGGGGTTAGCACCATTTGATTTACACAACATGCCTACCACTTTAAAGGTGCAAATTGTTGTTTTATTGTGACACAAACAATAATTAAGTTGAAAAAACAGAAATCTGGGTGTGCATAAGTATACACCCCCTTTCGTGTGAAACCCCTAAATAAGAGCTGCTCCAACCAATTCACTTCATAAGTCACATAATTAGTTGATTAAGATCCACCAAGTGTCACATGATCTGTCACATGTCTGTATAAATCAACCTGTTCTGGAAGGACCCTGACTCTGCAACACTACTAAGCAAGCAACATGAAAATCAAGGAGCCTCCAAACAGGTCAGAGACAAAGTTGTGGAGAAGTATAGATCAGGGTTGGGTTATAAAAAATATCCCAAACTTTGAATATCCCACAGAGCTCCATTAAATCCATTATAGCAAAATGGAAAGAATATGGCACCACTACAAACCTGACAAGAGAAGGCCACGCCCACCAAAACTCACAGACCGGGCAAGGAGGGCATTAATCAGAGATGCAACAAAGGCACCAAAGATAACACTGAAGGAGCTGCAAAGATCCACAGTGGAGATGGGAATATCTGTCCATAGGACCACTTTAAGCCGTACACTCCACAGAGTGGGGCTTTATGGAAGAGTGGCCAGAAAAAAAGCCATTACTTAAGAAAACACATTTGGAGTTTGCCCAACAGCATGTGGCAGACTCCCCAAACACATGGAAGAAGGTTCTCTGGTCAAATGAGACCGAAACCGATCTTTTTGGCCGTCATGGGAAATGCCATGTGTGGCACAAACCCAACACCCTGAGAACACCATTCCTACAGTGAAGCATGGTGGTGGCAGCATTATGCTGTAGGGATATTTTTCATCTGCATGAACAGGAAAGCTGGCCAGGAATGAAAGATGGATTGCACTAAATACAGGGTGATTCTGGAGGAAAACCTGTTTGAGTCAGCCAGAGGTTCGAGACTGGGACGAAGGTTCATGTTCCAGCAGGACAATGACCCTAAACATACTGCTAAAGTAACACTGGTGTGGTTTGAAGGGAAACATTTAAATGTCTTGGAATGGCCTAGTCAAAGCCCAGACCTCAATCCAATTGGGAATCTGTGGCATAACTTGAAGATTGCTGTACACCAGTGCAACTTGAAGGAGTTGGAGCAGTTTTGCCTTGAGGAATGGGCAGAAATCCCAGTGGCTCGATGTGCTAAGCTAATAGAGACATACCCCAAGAGACTTGCAGCTGTAATTGCAGCAAAATGTGGCTCAACACAGTATTGACTTTGAAGGCGTGAATATCTATGCACACTCCAGATTTCTGTTTTTTCATCTTAATTATTGTTTGTGTCACAATAAAACAACAATGTGCACCTTTAAAATGATAGGCATGTTGTGTAAATCAAATGGTGCTAACCCTCCAAAAATCCATTTTAATTCCAGCTTGTAATGCGACAAAACAGGACAAACAAGGGAGGATAGTTTTGCAAGACACTGTACACAAATTTAACTGATTATTATAATTATTATTATTATTATTATTAAGAAAGGAACACGGAAAGGTCCTCTGTGAATGACGGGTCAGAATCGCAGCACCAGCGACTGGGTCGAAATGACTGGTAAGAGTTTTTCTTAATACAGTGGGGCAAAAAAGTATTTAGTCAGTCACCAATTGTGCAAGTTCTCCCACTTAAAAAGATGAGAGAGGCCTGTAATTTTCATCATAGGTACACTTCAACTATGAGAGACAGAATGAGAAAAAAAAAAATCCAGAAAATCACATTGTCTGATTTTTAAAGAATTTATTTGCAAATTATGGGGGAAATTAGTATTTGGTAAATAACAAAAGTTCATCTCAATACTTTGTTATATACCCTTTGTTGGCAATGACAGAGGTCAAACGTTTTCTGTAAGTCTTCACAAGGTTTTCACACACTGTTGCTGGTATTTTGGCCCATTCCTCCATGCAGATCTCCTCTAGAGCAGTGATGTTTTGGGGCTGTCGCTGGGCAACACAGACTTTCAACTCCTTCCAAAGGTTTTCTATGGGGTTGAGATCTGGAGACTGGCTAGGCCACTCCAGGACCTTGAAATGCTTCTTACGAAGCCACTCCTTCGTTGCCCGGGCGGTGTGTTTGGGATCATTGTCATGCTGAAAGACCCAGCCACGTTTCATCTTCAATGCCCTTGCTGATGGAAGGAGGTTTTCACTCAAAATCTCATGATACATGGCCCCATTCATTCTTTCCTTTACACGGATCAGTCGTCCTGGTCCCTTTGCAGAAAAACAGCCCCAAAGCATGATGTTTCCACCCCCATGCTTCACAGTAGGTATGGTGTTCTTTGGATGCAACTCAGCATTCTTTCTCCTCCAAACATGACAAGTTGAATTTTTACCAAAAAGTTCTATTTTGGTTTCATCTGACCATATGACATTCTCCCAATCCTCTTCTGGATCATCCAAATCCTCTCTAGCAAACTTCAGATGGGCCTGGACATGTACTGGCTTAAGCAGGAGGACACGTCTGGCACTGCAGGATTTGAGTCCCTGGCAGCGTAGTGTGTTACTGATGGTAGCCTTTGTTACTTCGGTCCCAGCTCTCTGCAGGTCATTCACTAGGTCCCCCCGTGTGGTTCTGGGATTTTTGCT
This sequence comes from Neoarius graeffei, assembly GCF_027579695.1. Taxonomy (NCBI): domain Eukaryota; kingdom Metazoa; phylum Chordata; class Actinopteri; order Siluriformes; family Ariidae; genus Neoarius; species Neoarius graeffei. The sequence continues at coordinate 7,372,161 of NC_083595.1, forward strand.
CACCGTTCTTGTGATCATTTTGACCCCACGGGGTGAGATCTTGCGTGGAGCCCCAGATCGAGGGAGATTATCAGTGGTCTTGTATGTCTTCCATTTTCTAATAATTGCTCCCTAGTCTGGCTAACGCGACAAAGCTCTATGAGCTATTGGTCTGGCCAAGATATTAAGCCCAACCGTTTCCCAGAGCCCGTGGTTAACCCGCCTCCCTGAAATGCCTCAGTTTGCTACTGGTCGAAGCCAGAAAAGGCTGTGACGAAGCTTAAACCAATCACATCACTCTTTCCTCTGACGTATGCGACGCGACGGGGCTAACTGGTAGATTAAACTCTTACCGAAGCCGGTCAGGAGCAAGGTGAAAACGTCCTTCCTTTCAATAAATACCTCCAGGGCTGCTCTTTGCTCCGTTTTCAATGAGAACTTCCCGTTGAATGCTTTCAATACAGCATCTATGCGTAATAGATGCGGAAGCGTGAATGAAGCGCTTCCGGCATAGATTCTGTAAACAATCTATGGCTTCCGGTCGCAGTTCTACTACGTCAGTGCCTTGAACACGCCACTACCCAGGGCCGTTGGAGATGCTCAAAGTTGATTGGTTCCCGATTTTTCGGGAGCTTGGAAGAGCTGTAGATAGCTTGCCTGGCCAGACTAAGCTCGCAACAGGCCCTCGTGTTGCGTCACGCTTAGGATGGGCGGGCCCAGGCTAATTGCTCCCACAGTTGATTTCTTCACACCAAGCTGCTTACCTATTGCAGATTCAGTCTTCCCAGCCTGGTGCAGGTCTACATATTTGTTTCTGGTGTCCTTTAACAGCTCTTTGGTCTTGGCCATAGTGGAGTTTGGAGTGTGACTGTTTGAGGTTGTGGACAGGTGTCTTTTATACTGATAACGAGTTCAAACAGGTGCCATTAATACAGGTAACGAGTGGAGGACAGAGGAGCCTCTTAAAGAAGTTGTTACAGGTCTGTGAGCCAGAAATCTTGCTTGTTTGTAGGTGACCAAATACTTATTTTACCGAGGAATTTACCAATTAATTCATTAAAAATCCTACAATGTGATTTCCTGGATTCTTTCCCCCCATTCTGTCTCTCATAGTTGAAGTGTACCTATGATGAAAATTACAGGCCTCTCTCATCTTTTTAAGTGGGAGAACTTGCACAATTGGTGGCTGACTAAATACTTTTTTGCCCCACTGTATATACTCAATAAAATTGCTCATTAAATGTATGAGCTGTTGTAATTATTAGAAAACATTTATGATGTATTTAAAGCGACAAATTAATGGAAACGTTTTATATATATCTCATACTGAAATAAGCATAGTCGTTTACTTGTAACCGGAAGTCCACCTAGGTCGAGGCTTTGTACAAATCACAGTCTTCAACAGACAGGATGTGCGGCAAATGGCATTTATCCATTGCCTTCTCATGTTTTTGTCCTTTGGGAATTGATGCAGGCCAGTTTTTTCACTTCTGTCATTGTTGCATCCTCCCACACAACACCTGGATCCAACCATTACCTCAAATAATCTTAAAAAACGCGAACGCAAACAATCCTCACTTCTCTCAATTATGGCGGTGTGTACTGTGAGTGACCTCACCTGTCGGGAGCTTACGAACATTTCCGATCATCAACAGTGTGTAAAATATGCGAAAGTAATTGGTTAACTAAAGGCGTTTACTATTGGAATCAGAAAATGGGCTCTTATGTGGTTGAAAACCACTATTTGTTTGTTTAAAATAACAAAAACGGGTAAGGCAATTGTCATCTTAGTTGGCCTTTAAGTGGTAGAGCGAGCAGCACAATGAACGCTCTCTCTCCTAGTTAAGATGCTCTTAGCGTTAAGAGGTTTTTGGGAAACCCACCCGGTTAGTTCCTGTTCTTACTTGGGTTAGAGCAGCCATAAACAGTCATTCCCTGACCAACCTCTTTTTTTCTCTCTTTAACAAGATGTGTTATAAAGTTCTCCTTCCTGAAAACTTTCCCATGGGGGAAAACCTACTGACTACTGCAAAGCTCTGACACTGGAGACTCCTTCCATATTATTAAATAATCCAGGGATGAGAGTGGGTGGTCACCAAAAAAGCAGAAAACAAGATGGCGCCCGAAGCCGGGGGTCTGGGAGGGATACCCCCCAGGAAAATTTTGAAAAATAAGGCCTTACAAACCACTTTTCCTGCAATCTGAGCTGTAGTAGATTAAAAAAAATCTGTTGTCTTTTTTATATATTTACATGAAAATATGTTTCAAATCAATAGGAGTATTGTTTGAATTCAAAATAAAATCACATTCTACATTCAAGGGTATGGTTATAATTTATGATCAACAAAAATGACAAACTAAATTCACATTAAACCTAAGTTTTATTAATTATCAAAATGTTCATATATTAAATAAAATTTCTTAGGGAGAAAAGGTCAGTCACCCTATGTCCTCATTAGTTGCATATGATTTCAAGAAGTCTTTTGAAATATTTAAGTTTTCAAAACTGTCAGCATTAATTCAGATTTACTGACCATCATATACATGTTCAATGTATTAAATCAAACGAGTGCTAAGTTTATGGGATAATGTCTATGTACACTTTATACAGTTATTTATAGTTCACAATCACTTCTCATTTTCATTTCATCATTTCAACTTCTTCTTCAGCCTTTTGGCCAAAGACAAGAGCTCGTCAGTCCTCTCTCTGTTTTTATACCAGCATCGATTTCACGTACCTTCGCTTCGTCTCGCTTGTCAACTGTATTCGGCATTTTGAGTAAAAAAGCCGATACAAAAGAGAAACGTATTTTTGAAGCGCAGCGACGATGAACATGTGCAAGTTTCGATAAAATAGAACAGATGCGGGTACTTTTGTAAGAACTGTTATGATTGGCTTTTGTTCTCTCCCACACTCTTGTAAGAGCTGTTATGATTGGCTATCATGCTCTCGCCAGCGATGTTTTGGCCAATTACATTGTAGATAACACGTATTCTACCGCGAGACTTAGCGAGACTAAAGATGGCGAAAATGTAAACATGTAACATCGTCGTACGCTTGAGTATCACGAAGGAACATACCCCAACCCCCCTCAATGAAAAAAAAAAAAAATCAATGGATTTGGCATAATATCGATTTTTGCTCAGAAAAAGCAGAAATCCGCCGAAAAGCGGAAAACTCTCATCCCTGATAATCATTTCAAACTCACCACATTTAACAGTTATTCCACGAAATCGAGTCGTACACGAGCTGATCATCGAAGAGGCGCGGAGTGACGAATTGTCTGCAAGCCATGTACGACGAGATTGAGTGGAATAACTGTTTTATTCTATCCACATTCACTGGATTTTGAGGAACAGAGCATTTTTATCTTTATTTTTTGCAAGTTTGATAAATAAAAACTTTATACAAAATGTCCGACAAAATAATTTCTGCTTAGAATATAAATAAACAAACAAACAAAAAAAAAGATATGTTCTTACCATCAAATACTTTAATTCGATATTTTGTTGCTTTTTTTTTTTTGTATTTTTTGGGGTTTTGTTTTCGAGTAGTTTTTATTTCATCCTCAGTTGGTTCAGCAACGCGCCGCCATTTTGTTTTTCTCTACTCACGGTATATGAGCTGATATCCTAGTAGTAGCCAATCAGAGCGCGCGATTGCTCATATCCAGTGAATGTGGATAGAATAAAAAAAAAAAAACATGATGCATCTTTTTTCAATAACACGTTTTTGAAAGATCAAGTTTGCATTAAAGGGGAACTGACGGCAAATCTTTTATTATCAAAATTGTATTTCTCATTTTATTAAATATCGGAATGCATTTTTGATCACCATTTTGTCGCTGATATAGCAAGTTATGAGTGTTTGAAGTGTGCTATGTCATATATCAGTCCATATGTCAAAGCAATGACCGTAAACGAGATTCGTCGAGACCTGTGCGAGACGTCGTGGGACGGAAGTAAAATGTAGAGCGGAAATCAAAGTGACCAACATCCGCCAACGTTGTCAAAAGACGCGCGCGCCCTCTTTCGAATGCTGACGTAATCAAGCCGGGAGTTTAGTTTGTTTTGATAGCAATCAGGAAAGTTTGAAAAAAGTAGGCAGTAATCGTCATTTAAACTCGTTTTTGTGCAATACTTCGTTTGGAAAACGGTTTTCAAAATGGCGGCACTGACACCTGGCTGACACTTCACGTTTCGAAGTCTCGCACAAGTCTCGTGAAGATCGCGCGGATAAGTGACGCCTGCCATGGACCAAACGAACTAAATTCAACACGGCTAAAAACCGAATAGGCCGATCAGTATAATATTTAATTGCAATTCGTTGCCAATACGGGTCACGATATAAGGTTACTAAAACCGAAAACGTAATTGAATAACATGTTAATTAAGAAATAAAGCAAGTTTAAAAATGACTTCAGTTCCCCTTTAACGTAAACTGGAGATTTCAATTCCAAATGAGCTGTTGAGCTAAAACCGCTGTTTTAAAAGAAATGTAATCAACACCTTCTGTCCAATCAGAACTGGGAATTCAACTGTGGTATAAATACTGTATTATTAAAACAGGCGAGTACACTGGGATGTCTTTGGGGTGACTTTTATTAAAAGCATCTTACAAGATAAACACACAAAGCAACACCAATAATTGACATTAAAATGACCTGTACAATTAGGCTTTTGCAGTACATGCATCAGATACATTACAATGTTATCATCATCATCATCATTATTAATATAGTCATCAACTTATATCAATACATAAAACAATAAAAGACACGTTTCTTAGCACACACTTAGCTTGGCGTTTGGGATTATTATTTGCTCAAACCCAAAACCTGAACTACTCAAATAGAACAAGGATGGCTATAAATGAAATGTGGCACTCAATACGTCACTCCTACAGTACGGAAATAATAATAAAAAAATAATAAAAATAAAAAGCCCTCCGGATCATTTACACCTCTCTGAAGGTGCCAGGTCTTATTAGGTTGTGCTACAGTCCAAAAACCTTTTTGAGCCCTATTACACATAAAACATAGGCCACTGGTTAACTTTGAGTAATGATGAACCACCTCAGCAGTTCCTACGGCTATTCTCTAGCACACAGTACACACAGGTAAACAAAGACTCGACTTTTGGTACTTCAGAGCACTTCCTAGGTTAACAAAAAAAGAGCAACGGCCAAAGGCGACACATGCTTCATATACTGTTATATAATATAGATGCACCACAAGAGGTGCCCTGTGGAGGGGCAGCACCGGAGGAAGGAGTGGGTCACGGAGTTCATCTCTCCCAGACCTGGGATAAACTTCACTTTTTCAGCGTTAAAATACATTTATTAGAAATAGCGGAACAAAACATCATAAACATAATGATACACAATGAAATATTTGAGGCAAACTGGCTAGCAACATAGGCAACGAGACAGCTAAGGTTCAATTAAAGTGAAATAATTTTCGATTTAGATTAAATCGACATGACTACGTTGGCTAGATAGATAGCTTAATTAGCTCGGAGTCAAGTGACGCCAACAAATACCGATCAGCCATGACGTTAAAACCACTGACATACAATTGCAATCAGAAATATTCAACCCCCCCCAAAGATTTTAAGGATTTATCAGTTCAAGTTCTTTCAGAGAGCAAGATTCTGCTTTGGATGACTTCTTTATGAGTTGAGTGATACATAAAATCAACCCAGAAAATGCATGATGTAGTATTTGTGTGTAATAGTATATTTTGTTAAGATAGCCATGTCACAATTATTCAACCCCGATATAATGTTGTTTTTAAAGCTTTCTGACAGTGTTTATGGCCTAAAGTGGAGTTGAAACACAATTAAGCCTTTGGGAACTCTATAATGATTCTTCATTTGCTTTAGCTGTGATGCATATATAAACCCCACCGATGAAAGTATTCAAGGTCATTTGCAATCATGGGAAAGACAAAGGAGCTTCTACAAAAACTGAGAGAGGAGATTATTTCATCACACCTAAAGGGCCTTGGGTATAAGAAGATGTCCAAAAAACTGAACGTTCCAAGAGACCATTGGGAGCATTATCAAAAGTCAAAGAGTCCCAGATACGTTTTCGTACGTACGTTGGGGAGTGCCTGTTAGAGCGCACACTCTGTCTAGGCCATCGGCATGGTGAGGTAGGGTGGCCAGTTCCTTTCCTTGCCACCTTTAACTTCCCCAGTGTTTCCACCAGGTCCCCATTCACTGCTGGGTGGACAGGAGGCGAGCCCCAGATCACCGTCCGAGGCGAGGCTCGACCCGGGGACCGTTCGCTTAGTGGTCAAGCGCTCTAACCACTTGGCCACTTCGCCTCTAAGGGGAGCGTTATAAGGAAATTTAAAACTTATGGAACAGCTGCAAACCTGCCTGGCCGTGGAAGAAAGCCCAAACTTTCATCAAGGGCCCTTAGCCACTTAGTCAGGACAACTAAGAAAAACCCCCATGCGAGTGCAAGACACCTACAGGATGACATCATGAAGGCTGGAACAAGTGGCAACTATAAGACGTGCACTGAATAAACAAGGATTTCATGGCCGGACTCCAAGACGCACTCCACTCGACCACAAGGAACATCAGAAGTTGACTAGAATATGCCAGGAGGAATTTGGATAAGACTACAGAGTTTTGGGAGACATTTCTATGGACTGATGAAACCAAACTGGAACTGTTTGGACATATGGACCAGCGGTATGTCTGGCGTGCGAAAGGCCAGGCTTATGACCAGAAGAAGACCATCCCCACAGTCAAGCATGGAGATGGGTCATTAATGACGTGGGGCTGTTCTTCTGTGGCAGGAACTGGCAATCTTGCTCGTGTACCTGGCATCATGGATTCCCAGAAATACCAGGCCATTTTAAAGAGGAATGTGATGCCTTCTGTTGACAAATTAAACCTTGGTGATCAATGGACCTTCCAGCAAGACAATGATCCCAAGCACACCTCCAAGTCAACCAAAGCTTGGTTGAGAAAAACATCCTGGAGCGGCCTTCTCAGTCACCAGATTTAAATCCGATTGAAAATCTTTGGTGGGATTTAAAGAAGGCAGTTGTAGCACGGAAGCCATCAAACATCACTGAGCTAGAGGCTTTTGCACGTGAAGAATGGGCAAAGATTCCAATCGAAAGATGTAAGTAGCTTGTCAGCACTTACCGAAATGTTTGTTCGAAGTTATGAAAGCTAAAGGATGCTCCACAAAGTACTGAAGCTGAAGGGGGTTGAATAATAGTGCACGTGTTAAAAGATTTACATTTGAACTTCAAAGTTAAGTCAACTTCTGTTGTCAAAATAACTCAGATATGTATCAATAAATATTTTTTGTTGTTTAATGAGGCTTTTTGTCATTTGTTGTCATTATCTTTCATCCACATCACTATAATGTCATTTGAGGTGAGGGGGGTTGAATATTTCTGATTGCAACTGTAATCGATTATCTCATTACAAAGGCACGTGTCAAGGGGTGGGATATATTACGCAGCAACAGAACAGTCAAAGTTGATGTGTTGGAAGCAGGAAAAATGGGCAAGTGTAAGGATCTGAGCGACTCTGACAAACTGTGACGGTGAGATGACTGGGTCTGAGCATCTCCAAAATGGTACATCTTGTGGGGTGTTCCTGGTAGGCAGTGATTAGTACCGAACAAAAGTGGTCCAAGGATCCGAAGGACAACCGGTGAACCGGCGGCAGGATCACGGGTGTCGAAGTCTCATTGGTTCGCATGGACCACGAAGGCTAGTCCATACAGTCCAATCCCACAGAAGTAGCACAAACTACTGAAAAAGTTAACATTGGCTAAAACAGAAAGGTGTCGGCATTAACTTTTTCAACAGTTTGTGCTACAGGAGCTCTTCTGTGAGATTGGACCATATGGGCTAGCCTTCGTGCCCCATGCAAACCAATGAGCCTTCGACACCCATGATCCTGTCGCCGGTTCACCGGTTGTCCTTCGGATCCCTGGACCACTTTTGTTCGGTACTAACCACTGCATACCAGGAACACCCCACAAGATGTGCCATTTTAGAGATCCTCAGACCCAGACATCTCGCCATCACGATTTGTCAAAGTCGCTCAGATCCTTACGCTTGCCCATTTTTCCTGCTTCCAACACATCAACTTTGACTCTTCTCTTGCTGCGTAATATATCCCACCCCTTGACAGGTGCCTTTGTAATGAGATAATCAATGTTATTCACGTCACCTGTCAGTGGTCATCATGTTATGGCAGATCGGTGTCGTGTAGAGTTAATATCAACATTGTGCATGACTACAAATATAAGCGTTCTTCAGTCTGCTGCTCAAGGGATGCGTCGAATGCATCTATTCAAGACAAATGTTGCATTCTGTTCCGACAAATCTGAATGAGACAACCAGAAAATGAGGTACCTGCGTGACCTGACTGTGAATACAGAGAACTCTCTCATGTCAATCCTGACATTACTTTAAATCGTAAATTCCTGACGTAAATCAAGTCAACAACTTCGAATCCGCCCTCATATACAACTACAGCTGGTTAGCTGCTAATTAGCTAACAGAACATCCCAGTGATGAAAGTTACTTAAATCGGTTCACTTTTCACCAAAAATGTATTTTTGTTCTAAATTTCTCCAAACGGCAGTCTTACAGCTGACTGGTCAGGTACAGAAAACTGCCGACAAGTAAAAATGCCCTGTCCTGTCCAATGGCCTGCTACCAATTTATAAGTATGTTACCTCAAAAAGAAATAAACTACAAACTAAGTTTACACTATGACAAAAAAAAACCCATGTAAAATAATATCTAAAGCCAAGCCCCCACCAAAACACATTTCCCAATATCCCCCTCTCCCCAAAGTTCCCAAAGGCACATTAATTAAGATTCGCGCAGGATTATTTGTGATTTGGTGGCTTTGCTTCATCAAATGAGTCTTATAAATAAATAAGCCTTCTCACATTGCATTATTCTTCTTCACCACAGTTAGCCAAGTTAGCTGCCATATGAACTTTGTGATGCCGGCATGATCCTATTCACCATCAACTTCATTTCTCTTTTCGTAAAGCAGCCATAAATACATTTGCAGAATCAGTCCAAAATCCGGTTTTGCTCTGAATCCATGGTGATTTCACTTGAACCGCATCCAAAATTGGACACGAGCAATGATGAAACCCCAAAACCTACAAAACCGCCCTTCATATTCACAAGAGCCCTTTTGCAGGAAGCTCAGAAAAACATAAGAAAAGTTAGAATGTTTTTATCCCAGGTCTGATCTGTCAATGCTAGTACCCAGTTGGACCAAAAGCCTGATTGCTGGACCAGTTTGAGAAGCAACATGTGGTGCTATCACAAAATATGAACAAACCTTTCCAAGTTGTTCATGAAGGTTTCATCAATCAAGGCTATACATTTGTAGAACTTGGTTAAAGTCACTGCTTCACAGTTCTCAAACCAGTCCAACTTCTCTTGAAAGCCCATAAAACACCAAACCAATCACACCAAATACGAACTATGGTTACTCCAGAAGACAAAAACGACTCCAGGAAACAGGGACGAGAAATGATGTACAGTAGCAATCTTGAGATGCAGTCCTTGGTGTATTTTTGAAAACGCCGGCAGTTTAGAGTCTTGGTGGACATATTGGCCAGTAAGGGAGTAGGGTACAAGGGCAGAACTGAAAGGTTGTAAGAAGGATCTTGCATTGTGCGTGCAAATAAATGGTCTGTGTTGGAATCTATGGTGGAGAAGGATGGATTGATTACAATACACGCTGCACTCTTGACAAACCACACCAAAGCATAACCTACTCACACTCACTGCTCATGCTAAGGTGGCTACAGCACTGACGGCACCAAAAAGCAGGCACGGTTCTAGGGTTAAATGTAATGTATCTTGTTAATCACTTTTGCAATTATATTGACATTTGCAGTACTGACGTATTGCAGAAGGCTGCGGTATGCAGACAAGCCCTCTAACGGATCCAGTTGCCGCAAACATATCAGGGATTCACCGATCAATTTTTAATATATTGCAAGGCTTATTGCAATCGCAATATGAAGCAATATTACTACAATATGATATTTTGTTTGTCTTGAAGCCCTAGAGTTCCCCATGGTCAATGAAGAACAAGGTCACCAAAGACACAGAATCTCTCGGGCCATTATGCAGTTGAAAGGAATACACTCGGGACGAGCAGAGTGTGAACTCCCTGCATGTCCATATAGATATATAGATATATATACTGTATATATAGATAGATAACTTAGTTTCTTTAAAAAATATGTTTCAATTTCATTGATGGCAACGTTGGTTTTTTTGGGAATATTCTTACGGCAAGTTCTTGTTGGGGTTAAGGGGTAAATGGGATACTGTTAGTGCTAACTTGAGAAGACTAGGTGGTGGAAGCTTTGGCATTCTCGGTGTGGGACGGTGATGGAGGTCCAGAAGCAGCTCTAGACTGGCAGAACTCCTTAATGGTGACAGTAAGATGGTTAGTTGCAACATCAGTCACAACAACATTGGCGCAGCTGGGCGTCCGCTTAGGATGCCAGTCGGGGTCACCTTGTTTGGGCACTGCCTTCTCAGTGCCATCAACCAAGGGACTGGATGTCTGAAATCGGCGGCGTGGTTTTCTTTTCCTGCCTCTAGCCACATACGAGAGATTCTGTGCCCTTCCTTTTTTGTCTTCTGGTGACGATGATAATGAGGAAGAAGAAGACAGGGGCGGAGAGGAGGGTAGACAAGGTGCTGAAGATCCAGATCTGGTGCCAGTGGATCGATTATGGGCTTGGGACGAGGTTTCTGTGCTCAGTGCCAGAGGTGGGGATGAGGTTGCAGCAAGCTGGGCTTTTCGCCGACGGGGCTGGATTTGTGGTGAAGAGGGAGCGTTACTTTCAGTGCCGCTGAAGCTGGACGGAGAAGGAGGCGACTGGATCCGAACCCTGGAAGAATCTGCTGAAGAACGGGCTCTGGTTTTATTTCCAGTAGCAGATCCTGCTCTCATACCAGTTGAAGCTGAAGCAGGGGGGCACGGCTGGAGCCCAAATGGCTGACCGTACATAGGAAAGCCAGGCATCTTCATGGGTGGTTGAAACGGCTTGTAGGGCATGTCCCCTTGCCTCTTCCCAATGATACGATTCCGAGATGGTATCGGCATCCTTCCTTGGTGTCCTTTAGTCGTCCCAGTGCCATATTTATCAATAACTTTTAAGTTGAGAATGATCCGACCACGCTTGACCTCACGTGGTTTGACCCTACGGTTCAAAATGCGCACAGTCTCAGAAAACGGAGAGATTGGCAAGCGGGAGAGGAAGGAGGAACCGTCTGGGTTTGCTAAGGGGTCGGGTCGGGGCAAAGGTCGCCGAGACATACGGTGGCAGCGATGGATGTCTTTCTTCAGCTTGTGTGAGGCAGCCAGAGAATGCAACCTGGGAGTCGGCGCCAGAGTTAATGAAGACGAAGGGTTAGGAGGAGCCGGCAATGAGGAGGAAGAGCACGGAGGGGCATGACGGGTACTGGTGCCACGGGACGACGTTTCACCTGCTTGTGCACGTGCCTGGGGGAGGAAAAATATCACCTACATTTAAATAACCTAAATGTTAGTAATTGTGTTATATCAGATTTGTCCACACTTGAAACTGAGCATAATTTCATTACGTCATACTGATTCCTGGTTCTTTAGCTTTCTATACGGTTCTACTGGGAAGTTTTTCTGAAAATGGAAGCCCTCTGTTGTAGGATTCTACACAGAACTTTTAAGGATGCTAACATTTTGTCTGAGTATATGTGATTTATGTATAATGGTGACATTTCTTGCCGCTTAAGTGCATCATAGAGGGAACAAAAGAAATTGGTTAATCTCTGCCACCATTATGTCTTTTAACGTTACTGTATGGAAGAAGCAAAAAAAAAAAAAAAATCCTGATCAGAAAGTCTTCAGAAAACAAACCGACTTTGGATAGTGAAGCACTTTTAACCTTTTCCAAGCTTCTCTGGAGTTCATCATTCCTCTTGACTAGTGTTACTGATCCCGCTGGACTGAACTGACGTTTATACACATGCTGCATTGTCTCTATAATTTTCTCATTTTAACACTTGCCATAAAAACAATGTTTGAATTGTCCCAGCTAGCACACTCGAGCCAATGTCAAGAAAACCTCCCAGAACCTCCACGGCCTAAAATCACCAGAAGAGTTTATTACACTCTTAGCCATGTAATAATCATCGTTATTCTGCTGGGTTGGGGAACGCGGGCCAGAATGCGCAGCTAAATGTTCTTTCCATTCAGAGTAAAGAGCAATGATGCGGAACAGAGAGAAATTCGAACCTTGAGAACGAAGTTTTTTGGTTTCGGTCCCCGCTTCTTTGGGCCGTAAAGCTCTTGCTCTCGTTCCCTGTACAGATGAGGAGGGGGGGGGAATGGCATTAGGATATAACATTACATCATCGTGGAGCCATAACAATCAGAATGAGTGTTAAAGTAAAAGAAATACATAACTCTCGCATTATTCAAGCAGTTTTTGCAAATCATTTAAACAAACTGGGTTATAAAAGAAGTGATAAAGAAGCAACACACAAAGTACACTTTGCTGATTTTTAATGAGAACTTTCAGACTTTTTCAGACCATAACTACACTCTAACCAGTCACAGCTAGTATTGGCTGACGAACTAGTTAACCGAGCTTACTCTGGGGATTAGATTTAGGAGACTGTATTTGTTGTAGCTTTAGAGGCGAAAAATCAAAAGAATTTGAGCGGCTTGTGTGACTTGACTGTATCCCGCTAAAAAAAAAAAAAAAGCCATTATTCTTATTTATACTGCAACACTGGAATATTGGTAAAAAGTTAAACAAACATGTCATATATCTCATGTTCACTCATGTTAGTACAAGGTTTATTTTTTCACCAACGCTTTATCTTCCGTGTTGTTTTTCTCGCCCTGATCCCCACCTTATTGGCGACCTTATACACTACCGTTCAAAAGTTTGGGGTCACTTTGAAATGTCCTTATTTTTGAAAGAAAAGCACTGTTCTTTTCAACGAAGATCACTTTAAACTAATCAGAAATGCACTCAATGGACCACTTGCATGTGACGTCACAGCCGATCCAGATTGTGACAGATGCCATCTTGTCGGTCAAACGCCATATTCCGCCTTCTACTTCTGGGTCTACTTCTGCTTTTACTCCTACCTTTTCTTCTGGAAAACCCTACTATATACAATTCTACTACAACGGCTGCGGCTACAAGCTCTCCCTACCTGTGCACGTTTTTTTATGTTTTTTTGTGTGTATTTTTGCGTGTTGTTCGTCTGTACCGGACTTCAATATCCACAACCGTATGGACTTACTGGACATTGGTTTCCAGCAGAAAATGACGGTTTGTAGCGATTTCCATCGCATGCACAACATTCCGGACGAGAAAAAAAAAAATTCCGGACGAGATAGCGAGACCAGCGGGGTCTCCGTGGATTGTTATCAGAAGCAAAGCGAAGGAGGCGGTGCCGGGAGCGGAAGCAAAAGCGAGGCTGCAGAGCCGGCCTGTTGACTAAGCTCAGAAAACAGCCACTCAAATCTCCACTGCCAAGCCTCTGCCTCTCCAACGCCAGATCCATGTAAACAACACGGACGATTTGGAATTACCTTATTCTATTCTATAATCGGCTGGTCAGTGCTATACTCAATACTTAAGTGACTTACCCATCCAATGAGGATTCTTGTTTACAAGATGCCACATCTGAGTCGCTGACAAATCCTGAATTTCTGTAGCGATAACTGTCCAGAGATTTATAAGCACGCAGTGCTTCACCACTGAACAGCGAGGGAAAGTTAATGAGGTAATTATACACGTCCGGGTATTCCGCTGGCAGTTCAAAATCCGGTCGTGAAAACTCCGTCCGGTAAGCCATAAGGGTCACAAATCTGTAGATCGTTTATTTTAGACATATATCTAGTTATCTGTTCATTAGAAAAATTAGCCGTGTAGTCCGTCGGTTGAAATTGATCCATTCTGTACACGAGTGCAGCAGTATTCAGCGGTGTTTTTGACCGACAAGATGGCGGTTGTGTACTTTCCGGTCACGTGACTGCAAGATCTCTATACATTGCTAATGTGGTAAATGACTATTCTAGCTGCAAATGTCTGGTTTTTGGTGCAATATCTCCATAGGTGTATAGAGGCCCATTTCCAGCAACTCTCACTCCAGTGTTCTAATGGTACAATGTGTTTGCTCATTGCCTCAGAAGGCTAATGGATGATTAGAAAACCCTTGTACAATCATGTTAGCACAGCTGAAAACAGTTGAGCTCTTTAGAGAAGCTATAAAACTGACCTTCCTTTGAGCAGATTGAGTTTCTGGAGCATCACATTTGTGGGGTCGATTAAATGCTCCAAAATGGCCAGAAAAATGTCTTGACTATATTTTCTATTCATTTTACAACTTATGGTGGGAAATAAGAGTGTGACTTTTCATGGAAAACACAAAATTGTCTGGGTGACCCCAAACTTTTGAACGGTAGTGTAGATGACTTGCAACCACATGATCAAAATGCGCTACGGCGTGATGGTGGATCTACAAAGCAATTCGGATGGCAGCCGCTGAAAGCGTGTCTGTAAACAATGCTGAATTTTCTCACTATTACCACGATTTGAACGGTTGAGCAAAGATTCAACACAAAGGAAAGATAGATATGTGTGGTTTTGACCCGTATTATTTAAAAAAGTCAGACTTTTCTGAAGATAAGACGCTTCTACTGACCATCGAGTACGAACACAGGTCATTTCGTCCGAAGCCTTTTTCATACGCACTATCAGTTATTTTATATTTCAGGTATTTGTTTGTTCGAAAAAAGGAGGAATTCTCAATGGAATTTGACCGAAGCAGCTTCAACACTAAAGAGCGTACTAAGGGGTGTAATCACGTCGGCCTGTGCCACTTGCTGACCCTGGGATGAGTTTAACTCCCTTGTCATTGCAGGCTGCTCCCTTGCATGTCTATGTCTCCGGCTGGATCATGTTAAATCTTTAGGTGCAGAGCAGCGCTCTCGCTGGGGGCTTCGTTCGCGAATACCTGAAATATAAAATAATTGATAGTGCGTCTGAAAAAGGCTTCGGACGAAATGTCTTAACTATTGGACAAAATGTCCTGATCCCCTCGTCTCCTCTCCGTACTAAGCCTCAGAGTTTTCTCGCCCTCTTTCCGAATCACGGACGGAATTCTAAAAAATTGGAACGTGCCACGGTCCCGAGTACTGCTGTGACCACAACCATATACAGCACAAAGATGTGGCACAGCTAAAAGAACGCTTGAAGCAGTGCAAAAACAAAGAGAGTTGCGCACGCGTGACTATGTTTTGTATGGAATGTCGCTTGACCGTGCGTTTCTACATCCACCAACATGGCCAACATCCGGGTTTCGATTTTGCTTTGACGTCACTTGCAAGTCAAGGATCGGTCAGGAGGTAAAAAAAAAAAAAAAAAAAAGTGCTTAACGTCCTTTGGCGCTTTTATGAAAAGTTGAGTTTCGTTTAACTTTGCGAACTCCATCGCGAGCAAAAAAAACTGCAGATGGTGGAGCTTTTGAAAAGCAGCTGCTGCTTCCCACAGGATTACATGTGCAGGCAGTTTGGAGGACGTGAACGCAGCTTAGTTCTGTATTTACAAGCAACAAAGCATTGAATTGGAACAGGAAAATAAACGTAAAGCAAGAGCAAGTCGAAATTAAAAACGACACACAAAGAAAAGAAACAGTCTTATGGATCAGGAGTGGGATTAAGGGTATGGGTGGACGATCTCGGAACATCGGATGGTCTCTTGCCTCTCGCGCTATAAAGCGAACGATAATCAGGAACCTACTTCTGCTCAAACGCCGCGATGAGCCGATCGTCCAGGATGTTCTCCTCGGGTTCCCATGTGCTGTGCCTGCAAATTAAGCCCAACAATGTTAAACAGGAAACCTGAGAAAGCATCTTTAAATGCAGACAGCTGTGAGACGGCTTGATTAAAATAATTCAGACACACTGTTTACCACACGGCAATTCATTACGGCGAGATAAGTCTAATTAATCTCCATTTCCCACTTACTTCAACGCCCATCCTTTCCATTTCACCAGGTACTCGATGCTGCCCTGAAAAAAAAAAAAGTACAGCCTGAGTTACTCCGGTTAAAGGAACAGTTGAGCCAAAAAAACAACAACAAAAATCTAATTTCCACAATTTTCCCCTTTATTCAACGATCAGTCAGTCAGGTTTGCTTCTTTATTTTTGCAACAAAGCTACAAGATTAATGTTTCGAGCAAGTAATTTTATCCAAAATCTTTTCTGTAATTATAAACCTCAAATCATCCACTTTCTTATTCCTTGTGCAAATCATGGACATGACATCCGGTTACTTGTTACTTTACAGTCGGTACGGGCAAAAGTGTTGGCCTAGCGGTGAACGTGTCCGCCTCTCGACCGGGAGATCGCGAGTTCTACTCGCGGTCGGGTCATACCAAAGACCACCACAAAAACGGTACCTAATATCGTTTGGCAAGGCACACTGCAATACAGATGTGAGTAGGGAGTCAAACTCTCGCGGTTACCAGAGGACCCCACTGTGGCTGTATAGAGGATGTGCAGTCACGTGACCCGCACGTGTGTACTCCGCCCACTCCGGCATATTGGACGGCATCAGGATAGTTTACCTTGCGTGAGCGTAATGGATCCAGGCAGTAATCCCCAAGAAAATACGGAAAATACCCCATCTACATCGCGCGATTACTTGTCTAAGTTTGTTCAGCATCTTGAAGGTGACGTGAGGCAGCGTTACGTGGAAAAGTGTTCCAGGTTGGGGATTGCAGATCCATACAACTTGCCGCAATCCTTGCTCAGGGAAATTCGGAGCTGCGGTGCCGGCGATTTGCCCGATCTGGCCTACCACGACATTTACAATTTTCTCGTTAATCGTGAATCGTGTTACATTGGCAAAGCCCTCAAAGCTTACAAGAGCCTGGAAGCTTATAAATATTTTGTTGCGGGATGGGCATCCCAACTATACCTCTGGAAGGTTCCGAAGAAGAATGTCTACTTGATAACCTCACGGGTAAGTGGCATTAAGACGTTTATCATAAAGAGACTATGCAGGACGTTTTATCGTAAGAATGTTCAAAATTTAAACTCGGTTCCAGATAATGACGGGTTCCAGATAAAAAATCGGGTCTACGCGGTGATTCAGCCGTGGAAAAGGCGCATCCGCCGGTTGCATCCCTGTTTAAACTCATAGGTTAACCGACTTTAACAGGCTAATGAGGCTCGGTGGTCGGTCAAGATTTTTTTTCGTTTTCGCCATCCCTACTATGGATTGGCCTTTCAAAGGCATATATGAGCCAAAAAGATAAAACATTGTCATAGACTAGGCCAGGGTAGTAGGGCTAGGCATAGCCATTTTAAATGTTAGAGACTGTCTAGTTTCTAAGTATGCAGCTATCATTCAATCCGAAAATCAACTTAACAGCTGTACTAGGAGTATTGAATTAGAAGATTACACCAATCTGATATGAAGTGTTCACTACAAATTCGGCTGGTAGAACTGGGGCACCAGTTTTCTCTTCGCACAGCGGACACCCATTTTGCGCGTCTCTCCTCAGGAATCTATAAAATGACAGGCCCTCCTTTTGGCCCTGTCTATTAGTACAACCAAATGCTGAACAAGATATAACCATTCTCGAAAGATCTACTCCCACACACTTGATAATTAGAACGGGTTCGTCTAAGTTCTATGCGTGACCTTGCCGTCCAAAATGACGGATAACGAATATCACGTGACCTCGTGACGTCACGTGCACGCTCTATAGGCGAGAGGCCGAGGGCTATCGAAACAGAGATCAGCGCCGCACCCATACGCCTCAAAGAGATGGTTAGTACTGGGACAGGAGACTGTCTGGGAAGACCAGATTCTGGCCCGAGAGGGACTTTGACTTGATGGGCAAAAGTAGTGGCTATGCTTAAGGTATTAAACAATAAATAACGACGGAGGACAATCTTTTCAAACGTTAGCCTGGATACCGTGATCATCCCTTCTAGAAACAGGAGGATGGTATGAAGAGGTGACCTCAGAGAACCTATTTAGCTACTTCACTACCGCATCCAGCTGTGTTGGAGGAGGTTATGTTTTCGTCTCTGTTTGTTTGTTCACAACGTACCTCAAAAAGTAGTGAACAGATGTTAATGAAATTTTGAGGAAAACTTGAGCCATGGGCCAAGGAACAATTAAGTCGATTTTGATGCAAATCCGGATTTGTAAGCAGATCCAGGATTTTTTAACTTTTCCCAACGCAACTCAAAAAGTATTGAACGGATTTGGATGAACTTTGGTGGACAGCTTTAGTATTATCCTACGGTGGTGCTTGAATGTTTGTGAACCCTTTTAGAATTTTCTATATTTCTGCAGAAATATGACCTAAAACATCATCAGATTTTCACACAAGTCCTAAAAGTAGATAAAGAGAACCCGGTGAAACAAATGAGACAAAAATATTATACTTGGTCATTTATTTATTGAGGAAAATGATCCAATATTACATATCTGTGAGTGGCAAAAGTATGTGAACCTCTAGGATTAGCAGTTAATTTGAAGGTGAAATTAGAGTCAGGTGTTTTCAATCAATGGGATGACAATCAGGTGTGAGCGGGCACCCAGTTTTATTTAAAGAACAGGAATCTATCAAAGTCTGATCCCCACAACACGTTTGTGGAAGTGTATCATGGCACGAACAAAGGAGATTTCTGAGGACCTCAGAAAAAGCGTTGCTGATGCTCATCAGGCTGGAAAAGGTTACAAAACCACCTCTAAAGAGTTTGGACTCCACCAGTCCACAGTCAGACAGATTGTGTACAAATGGAGGAAATTCAAGACCATTGTTACCCTCCCCAGGAGTGGTCGACCAACAAAGATCACTCCAAGAGCAAGGCGTGTAATAGTCGGCGAGGTCACAAAGGACCCCAGGGTAACTTCAAAGCAACTGAAGGCCTCTCTCACATTGGCTAATGTTAATGTTCATGAGTCCACCATCAGGAGAACACTGAACAACAATGGTGTGCATGGCAGGGTTGCAAGGAGAAAGCCACTGCTCTCCAAAAAGAACATTTCTGCTTGTCTGCAGTTTGCTAAAGATTCAAGTGGACAAGCCAGAAGGCTATTGGAAAAATGTTTTGTGGATGGATGAGACCAAAACAGAACTTTTTGGTTTAAATGAGAAGCGTTATGTTTGGAGAAAGGAAAACACTGCATTCCAGTATAAGAACCTTATCCCATCTGTGAAACATGGTGGTGGTAGTATCATGGTTTGGGCCTGTTTTGCTGCATCTGGGCCAGGACGGCTTGCCATAATTGATGGAACAATGAATTCTGAATTATACCAGCGAATTCTACAGGAAAATGTCAGGACATCTGTCCATGAACTGAATCTCAAGAGAAGGTGGGTCATGCAGCAAGACAACGACCCAAAGCACACAAGTCGTTCTACCAAAGAATGGTTAAAGAAGAATAAAGTTAATGTTTTGGAATGGCCAAGTCAAAGTCCTGACCTTAATCCAATCGAAATGTTGTGGAAGGATCTGAAGCGAGCAGTTCATGTGAGGAAACCCACCAACATCCCAGAGTTGAAGCTGTTCTGTACGGAGGAACGGGCTAAAATTCCTCCAAGCCGGTGTGCAGGACTGATCAACAGTTACCGCAAACGTTTAGTTGCAGTTATTGCTGCACACCAGATACTGAAAGCAAAGGTTCACATACTTTTGTCACCCACAGATATGTAATATTGGATCATTTTCCTCAATAATTAAATGACCAAGTATAATATTTTTATCTCATTTGTTTCACCGGGTTCTCTTTATCTACTTTTAGGACTTGTGTGAAAATCTGATGATGTTTTAGGTCATATTTATGCAGAAATATAGAAAATTCTAAAGGGCTCACAAACTTTCAAGCACCATTGTAGATTCAACTGATTTGATTTTATTGTTGATAATATGTGGCTTGGCAAAGGAATCCACTCTACCAAATTCCCTTCTAACACTTAAAACTGAAAAATTTTACAAAGCAATTTTTTTTTACGAAACATCTGACGCTGGCTATTCGCATCAGTTCTGTGAGTCACCAGAAGTTTCGTCGATAACGATTTCTACAGTATTAGCTTCAGGAATAAAGTAGAGAGATGTACATTGCGACCGGGACCCAATTAAAAAGAACTGAGTTTCTGAAACGCCCCGTTCATTCACAGGATAACGACTGGATCGTCGTTTGTTCTGTACAACACGTTTCCAGCGTTCATTCATTTAGTATAGGCAATCGTATGGGGCCGAGTAAAATTAAGGATTAATTTCACGAGTGATTTCAAAGTTTTGAAAATTTCAAAACTTTGAAATCACGAGTGAAATAGATCCTTAATTTTACGAGGAACCATACGATTACTTGTTTATAATATATCGGGCCAAATTCATACTTCGGAAGCCATTCAAGTTCACAACATTTGTCATTCTTGTTTTCTGAACCAATCAGGGCGCGAGACTATCTTGCACGTTTGAATCAGTTTCGAAAGCATTCCTTGTTTTCGCAAATCTCTCGCTTTTCCCTCGAGGACTTTTCGTGATTCTTGAAAAGTAACATCTTTCAGGACCGATCCCGGATATTTCTCTAGTCTCTGATGCCGATCCAGTGCTGCCTGCGTTACTTTAAGGGTTGTTTTACAATCAGGGTACAAAGTTTGTGTCACAGGGGTCCAAAATTCAAATTGATTCAAACTGGTTCTTGTACCAGTTTTTAAGTGAAGGACAAGTTAAAGAACAGATTTCAAGTAATTTTTTGACATGTGTGTATGGTAGTTTTATGCAATCTGCTATAAGATAAAGAAGATTAAGTGTAGCTTTAAGCAGGGCTGGGAGAAACAAATGAAGTGATTCTCGGAGAGGACTTTTTTTTTTGACAATTCAGAATCCACGACTTCCATAGTACTTTTAAATATAAGGCTGTAAGCTTTGTGTTAGTTGTCTCTAATATTTATGTCCCAATATCTTGACCACATTTTAGGATGAAAATAATCATTTTAGATATGTTATTTTATATTGAAAAATTAGCTGTCTCGGAGAGGACATTTTTTTGGACACAATTCCATACTAATTTGATCAAAATAGTCTGAAAACTTACTGGCATTCAACATTAAAACTTAACTATGTTTCCAATGATATGGAACCAAATATGTGTTTTATGATATAAAGAATGATTTAAGTGCATCCCTTTTGGAGCTACCTGTGGTCAAAAAAGCATTTTTCTAAATGACACGAGTCATTTTGCTAAATATGACATGTATAGCCATACATTCACCAAAAATAACGTTATCACCAATTTTTTTTTGCATGGTAAATAGAGCTATCACAGAGCTACAATAAACAACCAAGTTTATTTAGTCAAGCCTTTTGATATTGAAGATAATAAGTGTTAAATGTGATTTTTAGCTTGCGTACCCTGATGGTAAAACAACCCTTACTTTAAGAGAGTCCGGTTTGTAGTTTTCCCCGTTTTCTTTCCTCACTTCTGCGTAAACCTGCGATCGCACCTTGTCCAACTCACAGCATTCATACGCCAGTCGTTTATTTGTCTTTCTGTGGCCTGTTTCTTAAACACGGAAAGGCAAAAATTTGTACTTTTTTTTTTGGTAGGTACACTACCGTTCAAAAGTTTGGGGTCACTTTGAAATGTCCTTATTTTTGAAAGAAAAGCACTGTTCTTTTCAACTAATCAGAAACCCACTCTATACATTGCTAATGTGGTAAATGACTATTCTAGCTGCAAATGTCTGGTTTTTGGTGCAATATCTCCATAGGTGTATAGAGGCCCATTTCCAGCAACTCTCACTCCAGTGTTCTAATGGTACAATGTGTTTGCTCATTGCCTCAGAAGGCTAATGGATGATTAGAAAACCCTTGTACAATCATGTTAGCACAGCTGAAAACAGTTGAGCTTTTTAGAGAAGCTATAAAACTGACCTTCCTTTGAGCACATTGAGTTTCTGGAGCATCACATTTGTGGGCTCGATTAAATGCTCAAAATGGCCAGAAAAATAAATGTCTTGACTATATTTTCTATTCATTTTACAACTTATGGTGGTAAATAAAAGTGTGACTTTTCATGGAAAACACAAAATTGTCTGGGTGACCCCAAACTTTTGAACGGTGGTGTATTTTCTTCATTTTCGCTTTCAACTCAAAATTTCTTCGTCAAACAGTATGGAATCAATTTTGTGCCAAAATGTTCATACAATACTTTTGAAATATCAAACAAAAACGACAAATCAAAATACAAAAAAAGTCAATTTTTTTAGACTGGCAAACAAATTATTCGTGTAATCGTGCAAAATATCAGTCTATTACTCTTCAGAAACCTTTTATTTTTGTTCCGCGTCTTTCTCAGTTTTGTTTGACGTAATTTATTTTGGTTGCGATTCCAGCTTTCTCGTTTGCGCTCCCTGACTTTTTGCTTGCAGTTTTGGCACAAACTTCCCGTGTGGGCGGGCTGTCCAGGAATGCATTCCCATTGGCTAACTTGTGTTTGACTGACAGCTACGCTCAGCCATTCCTTACTCGGATTCTGGCGGACTGTTTGACGAGTGACCGATCCATTGACGGTAAACAAGGATGGAGTGGACTTCAGTGGCGACTATGATATTGAATTTACACTTTGTTGAATTAATTCAATATCATAGTCGCCACTGAAGTCCACTCCATCCTTGTTTACCGTTAATGGATCGATCACTCGTCAAACAGTGACCGCAACAGCTTCCGGGGGAATGGCTGAGCGTAGCTGTCAGTCAAACACAAGTTAGCCAATGGGAATGCATTCCTGGACAGCCCGCCCACACGTCAAGTTTGTGCCAAAACTGCAAGCAAAAAGTCAGGGAGCGCAAACGAGAAAGCTGGAATCGCAACCAAAATAAATTACGTCAGACAAAACTGAGAAAGACGCGGGACAAAAATAAAAGGTTTCTGAAGAGTAATAGACTGATATTTTGCACGATTACACGAATAATTTGTTTGCCAGTCTAAAAAAAATTTGACTTTTTGTTTTTTTGTATTTTGATTTGTCGTTTTTGTTCGATGTTTCAAAAGTACTGTATGAACATTTTGGTACAAAATTGATTCCATAAAACAGAGTGAAACGCGGCGTTCCTGAGTCGGCCATTTTGTTGACGAAATTTGCTCGGGTTTTTTTTTTGTAACCGTAACCAAGCAACGAACTAGCCAATAGCGTTTCAGAAGTGTCAAGGCAAAAAGACCAATCAGAATAGAGCAATGATTTTCTCAGGACTGCTGAAACTTTTCGTGCAGAAGGGTCGGATTAGGATTTTAAAACGAAGCTCAACAAAAAAACAAACCCACACATGTTTACCTCAAAGCGCATCAGACAGACGTGGTGTGGGTTATGTTACCAAGGTGGCCATCTTGGACAACCAGAGTGACTTTTGTATTTATTGGTACAAAAGTTCCAAGTGGACCAAAGCTGAAGGTTACACAGATGACCTTAATAACGTGAAAGAGTCTGGGTGACAGAATGTCATGGCTTTTCCGTGCTACAGCCTCACAACTGAAAATGCAAGTACATTTCAAGATTTTTTATTTAAAAAAAAAAAAAAACTAAGTGCAATAAGCATGTAATAACAGAGTCAGTCGGCCTGCAGGCTACACTGTCTGAGACAGGGTTGGAAATCAATCAGTTACTCGCTCAAGAAGGTCATGCACACTGCAGCTTGCTGCTTTCGGCGTCATGCACGGATTCTGGTTTTGCTATGGCTGCACGCTGTGCACTTTGTTCGCTCTGAGCAGAGGAGAGCAGAGCAGAGCAGAGCAGAGCTGAGCAGAGCTGAGCTGCCCACACAGCTTTTCGGGACGCAACGCACTGATGTGTATAATCCAGCCGCGCACGCGCTCAGCTTCCAACGCACATCCCGCGCGCTCGCTTTCTTTTAATGATGATCCTATATCTATTTATTTGTTTGTTTGTTTATTTGTTTGTATTTTCAGTGCTATGCGCGCGGCTGGTGAATATTTGCCAAACTAGGCCTCCCCTCTCCCCCCCCGTTAAAGGGGCTCTCTTCTGCACCGCTGTTCAGCGCGAGCCGCCTCGGTTCTCCCCCCACCCCCTTCAGCAGCGCGCGCCTGCTCGAAAACACTTAATACGCGCGCGCCTTTTCCCCCTCACCTTCCGCACGCGGCGTTTCAGAATCGCTTCGGCCGCGAAAACTCGGTCCCCAATCGCCGTCAGTTCCATGCTTTTGGTTTGGTTTTTTCTTTCCCCGGATGATTCCTTTCCTCCCGCTGTCCGGGCGGCGGCGACACTCTCACACACTCTCTCTCTCTCTCTCTCTCTCACACACACACTCTCTCTCTCTCTCTCTCACACACACGCCTGACATCTGAGCAGAGAGAGAGAGAAGGGGGAGTCACGTGCTCCAGATCGGGCCACGCCCCCTTGGTCGCCCTAGCAACAGCTTTTAATAAGGCAGGAAGAATTAAACACTTTTCCATCTTGTGAGCCATAAAGCGTTTCTGTAATTCGAAGTCAAAAGTTTTAAAGTCGTTTGGACAAATCATCCAGGCATTCTGGCTTTTATAATATAATATATAATATAATCAGGGTGCGATTTGTCAAAAAACCAGAAGGGGGGATTTTTTTTTTTTTTAAATCATGAAACGTCACAAAATTAAGGTAACAATAGGCTAACAGCTCAATAACATCCGATGATATCAAATGAATAACACTAAAACAGAGATAGTAAATTCATCTTCCTATCTCTCTGACTAAATACACGAACACTAACACACAACCAAGTTCGCATTGCTTGTCGCGTTGCTGTGATGTTTCTCTCCCTCCGGATTGCAGCGACTCGAAAATCACTAAAATACACGAATACTAAATGAACAGTTTGCTCTGATGGCGCAGTTCACGTTGTGCGCAGCTTTCCGATTTAAACTGTTTTTTTCTCATCCTTATACTTCCTGTTTCATGGACTGTAACGGATTTGCTTATTTAGTAATTTTAATACAGAATCTACTTTGAAATTATAATCAGACAATCCAACATCCCCCCTAAAAAAAAAAAAATATCGGCCGTGAAAAAGGCGGCATCCGCCAAAAGGCGCGCTGTTTGCATCCCTGCGATAGAACGCAATATTGTTATTATCTACAATGTATCTATTTGCTGGGGACGTTCGTGAACATCAAAGCTGCCACTTCGGGTCATTTTGAAAGTGAGTGCAATGTAGGCCATAGGAAACTGTGTCACAACATGCCTGTCATGTCAACTTTTTTTTTGGTTTGTTTGTTTTATTGACGGGGTTGTCCCCGAGGATTTTTTTTCAGCAGAGATAAAAACCGGGGGGGGGATCCCCTCCAGCAAATCGCACCCAGAATATAATATTTAAGTCCTCTCTGACCCACGGTGCAAACAGGCAATGCAATAAATAAAAATTGAATTTGAAAAAAAACCCCAATATAAACAGTATAAACACTCTAGACATGAACTAGACGTAGACTAAACACTCATATATATATATATATATATATATATATATATATATATATATATATATATATATACACACACACAAATTGGTTCAAATAACCAAACAGTCAAGGGCACTTGAGGTAAACATGAAATAAACAGTATAAACAAACTAGCAGCTGTTAAGGTGAGGTAGTCCGGAATAGTATAATATACTAATAGAATAATATAATATAATATAATATAATATAATATAATATAATATAATATAATATAATATACACTACCGTTCAAAAGTTTGGGGTCACTTTGAAATGTCCTTATTTTTGAAAGAAAAGCACTGTTCTTTTCAACTAATCAGAAATACACTCTATCCATTGCTAATGTGGTAAATGACTATTCTAGCTGCAAATGTCTGGTTTTTGGTGCAATATCTCCATAGGTGTATAGAGGCCCATTTCCAGCAACTCTCACTCCAGTGTTCTAATGGTACAATGTGTTTGCTCATTGCCTCAGAAGGCTAATGGATGATTAGAAAACCCTTGTACAATCATGTTAGCACAGCTGAAAACAGTTGAGCTCTTTAGAGAAGCTATAAAACTGACCTTCCTTTGAGCAGATTGAGTTTCTGGAGCATCACATTTGTGGGCTCGATTAAATGCTCAAAATGGCCAGAAAAATAAATGTCTTGACTATATTTTCTATTCATTTTACAACTTATGGTGGTGAATAAAAGTGTGACTTTTCATGGAAAACACAACATTGTCTGGGTGACCCCAAACTTTTGAACGGTAGTGTATAATATATAATATAATAGCCAGTTAGCTAGCATCACAAATAAAGCAAAAAAAATTTTTTTTGCGCCCCCGCGTGTTCCTCATGTTTAATTGGTTAACTCGTAAAGAGGCGGGACCTGTTTTCTCAATCTCATTTGTTCGTCCGGACGTCCCTCAAGCGTCTCTGTGCGTCAAGGCTGGTTGACGTGCAGCAGTCAAAAGTGAGCGAGCTCAGTCAGAGCGGAGAGGAGAGGAGCCGCGGTTAATCTTAAGCGGATGAGGCGGCCGGTTTAGTTTCGAGGTAAGAAGATTAACGAGATATAAATAAAGCTGCAGCACTGTGTTTGATAGTTCGTGAGTTATTCTGGAAGTGAAAGTATTTTTCTAAACGTTTGTTGGTTGTGTTTTGAAGTGAGAACCCAAGCAGCAGCAGCCTGGATGAGTGTGAAGCTAGCTGGCTAAATGTGTTTGTTTATTTCAGTGTGTTTTGTCTAAAACATGACAGGAAGTTGTTTGTTCTTTAGTGTCGCGCACTCATTAAACTCATTAGTTTACTGGCTTCTGGATAAGTTGGGACGTTTGGTTTCAGTTGTTTTTGGTTCCTTTTTTTTATTATTATTATAATAATAATATCAGCTCCTGATAAACTTGTTTGGGACACCTGGCCTGTAGCTGTAGTTCAGTCTCACTCACTTTACCTGGTTTAGAATTGATCAGTTGGTCATAATACTGCATTTTCTTTTATTTAGGAGGCTAAAAGACCTTTGACCCTTCATAACCTTTCCAATCTCCATTAATATTCGATCAGTATTTCAGGTGAATTCTTTGCTGTGTCTATAATATGCACAAACCTACTAGTGCAGCTCAAAAAAATTAGAACACCATGAAAAAGTTCCCTTTTTTCATAATTTAATTCAAAAAGGTAAACTTTCATATATTCTATATTCGTTACATGTAAAGTGAAATATTTAAAGCCTTTTTTGTTTTAATTTTGATGATTATGGCTTATAGCTCATGAAAATCAGAAATCCAGTATCTCAAATTATTAGAATATTCCCTAAGATCAATCAAAAAAAGGATTTACAATACAGAAATGTCCAGCTTCTGAAAAGTATATTCATTTATACACTCAATACTTGGTTGGGGCTCCTTTACCATGAATTACTGTATCAATGCGGTGTGGCATGGAGGTGATCAGTCTGTGGCACTGCTGAGGTGTTATTGAAGCCCAGGTTGCTTTGATAGTGGCCTTCAGCGTATCTGTATTTTTGGGTCGGGTGTTTCTCATCTTCCTCTTGACAATACCCCATAGATTCTCTCAGGTCAGGCAAGTTGGCTGGCCAATCAAACACAGTAATATCATGGTCAGCAAACCATTTGGTAGTAGTTTTGGCACTGTGGGTAGGTGCCAAGTCCTGCTGGAAAAGGAAATCAGCATCTCCAAAAAGCTCGTCAGCAGATGGAAGCATGAAGTGCTCTAAAATCTCCTGGTAGATGGTTGTGTTGACTTTGGACTTGATAAAATACAGTGGACCAACACCAGCAGATGACATGGCACCCCAAATCATCACAGACTGTGGAAACTTCACACTGGGCTTCAAACACCTTGGATTCTGTGCCTCTCCACTCTTCCTCCAGACTCTAGAACCGTGATTTCCAAATTAAATGCAAAATGTACTTTCATCTGAAAAGAGGACTTTGGACCACTGAGCAACAGTCCATTTCTTTCTCTCCTTAGCCCAGATAAGACACTTCTGACATTGTCTCTGGCTCAGGAGTAGCTTGATATTAGGAACGTGAAAGTTGTATCCCTTTTCTTGAAGATGTCTGTTCGTGATGGGTCTTGATACACTGACACAAGCCTCAGTCCACTCCTTGTGAAGCTCTCCCAAGTTCTTGAATCAACTTTTCTCGACAATCCTCTCAAGACCGCGGCCATCCCTGTTGCTTGTGCACCTTTTCCAGCCACCCTTTTCTGCAATGACCTTTTGTGGCTTACCCTCCTTGTGGAGGGCATCAGTGATCATCTTCTGGACAACAGTCAAGTCAGCAGTCTTCCCCATGATTGTGGTTGTGTGTACTGAACTAGACCGAGAGATACACTGTGTTCATACTGTTTTACTCAAACTCGAAATGAAATATTCTAATATTTTGAGATGGGTTTGTTTTTGTACTGTATGCCATACTGATTAAAATTAAAATAGAAAAATGCTTGAAACGTTTGTGTAATGAGTCTATAATATATAACATTTTCACTTTCTTAAATAACTGATGGAAAATATTGAACTTTTTCACAATATTCTAATTTTTTGAGATGTACTAGTATATCATATAACATGTTGTGTGGATTTATACTGCTGTCATTTACGACGCATCACTTTTTAAAACACCCAACCAAAGTGAAGGTGTGCCTTCACTTGTTAATGATGCAAATACAAAGCTATGGTGTCGAGATTAAAGCCAGAAAATATGCGTTAATTGATGTTGTAATAATAATGCACTAATGAGTAGTGCTTGGACCCCTATGATTGCTACTCACAGCTACATGTCATAATGGTGATGTGCTTGGACATGACCTCGGATTTCCATTCTCCTCTCCTGACTGGTCAGTTTTATTCCGTGACGCACATTTCTATCCTGATCAGATCGATCTCGTTCAGGATGACTCCACCCCCGACCCAGGGTTTGATGAGGATGTAATGATCAATACTAGATCACTATTTTAAACCGAAGTCACTCTGATGCTGACTTTTTTCTTCCAGGTGAGAATGCAGTTCCTGGGCCGCATCATTGGGTCGGTGAGCAATGTGTTCACCAACCCATACCGGGTTCGGGAGGTCCAGCTGTCGGAGTACAGGAGTAAGGTGAAGATGAAGCAGGATGGGAGGACGGTGCTGTACAGGGACGCTTCTTCCCAGGCTTGGGACTGCATCCTTATCATGCCAGACAGCCCAGTTATGGCACTGAGGTCTGTGTTGGACCATTTTTCCTTTAAGTACTTAACACTAGGTTTGACTTTTTGTATCTTCTGTCTTTTTTTTTTTTTTTTTTTTTTTAGCTGATGTGATAAAACCAGTCCCATCATCTCCATCAGCATTAAACTGACTAGAACTCTCAGGCCCTGTCCACACGGCAACGGATTCAGGTGAATCCGATAAAATTGTTTATCGTTTCGGCCTGGCGTCCACATGGCACCGGCATTTTGGGCGCCCCAAAACGAAATCTTTTGAGAACGGGTTCCAAAGTGGAAAGATCTGGCAACGGCGCCATTGCGAAGTCGTCTGGATGAGTAGAACGGATTTGTTTACGATGACGTCACAACCACATGTGCTTCACGCCGGGTAGAAGTGTAACGAACTCGATGTAAGTTGTCAACAAATCCTATAACTTGGTTCATGAAACGCGCTTACAAAATATTTTCACTGTGAATATTTATTGTGTAATGGTGCAAAGTGAGAGAGAGAGAGAGAGAATAGTCCTTAGGGCAGAGTCAATCCCGCCAGCAAAAATAGGGAAAAAAAGGAGCGATCTCACCTCTTCAGATGTTGGTTTAAGTCCTACAATACATTCCTCAAAAAGGGCGTAGAAGAACAAATTAATCCATCAATGTGTAGCATTCAATTTATTCCGGACCATTAAAGACGCCGCCTTCCGCGTAGAATTGTACGTCATCCTCGCCGCCATATTGGGTGGGTCAAAGCGGAGAATAAAGATGCCTCATTCATGTGCTGCGTTTAACTGTACCAACAGGTTTACCGTCCAAACGAGATCACATGGGATTACCTTTCACAGGTGAGACTGGAAAAATACTTTTCATTGTATTTGGTCATTATAACGTAATTTTACGAACAGATTTTCCTGACTTTGTGGCCAATATGAAGTCTCGCGCATAATAGTTTATGCGCATGCGTCCTTACTACTTCTATTGTTCTGGTGTCTCCGAAGGGACCGTCTTACAGCGCCCCTAGAGGTGTGGCATGTGTATTGCATCGTTTTCAGCAAGCGTTGCGTTGCCATATGGACCTGATATTTTACTGATCCGTTGCCCATGTGGACACGAGATATATATATATATATATATATATATATATATATATATATATATATATATATATATATATATAATTTTTAATAACATCTGTTGCCGTTGTCGTGTGGATGTAGCCTCAGTCTCTGGCTATACAGTCTATAGCGTGGACAAACCTGAATTTCAGGTTTCTTAATGCTGAGTGGAGTATGTTAAATGGCGTGCATTGTGTGTGTGTGTGGACCCATAAAACTATACAATGATGCAATAATTCCATTTAACCATCCTTTCAATTCATTACATGCCAACCCCCCCGGCACTCACTTCAGGTTGTTCCAGGTGACGTTGGAGGAGGACGCTGCGAACTGGTTCCCCCAGTATGCCCTCAAGCTCCGCCCCTTCTACGAAACTCTCCGTCCGCCGCTCAAACCAGAGACGCTTCAGCCAATAATCGATTGCCTGCGGAGCCACCCGGACTGGAGCTCTGCCCACATCGCTGTGGACACCGGCCAGCGTGACTGCCTGAAGCACAACTATGTTTTGAGGTGAGAGGTCAAAGGTTAGACAAAGAGGAAAAGGGTAACTGGGTTGAACATTTTAAATAAAAACCCATCATGTTTTGCAAGCGCTTTAAGTACCGCAGTGACTGGAATTTACATTGTAATGACGGTGAGGTGGAATGACATCTCTTTAGTCAGATGAACGTACGGGATGCTCTGGGCCAGACACCGCTACACCTGGCATGCGAGCGCGGCGAGGTGAGCTGCGTGCGAGAGCTGCTAGAGGAATGCCAGGCTCGCACCGATATCCGAGATAAGAACGGCGACACGCCCATGCACTGTGCTGCCAAGCAGGACTCGGCGGTCATCGTAGAGGTGAGTAAAACTGTGCGGGTTTGTAGGTCTGTGTGTGAAGGATGCACTGTGGATGCATGGACTCGGTGAGATCAGGGGCGTTCCTGAGACATCTCATTCGCTGAGTTTGTAGAACAATGTCATTTATGTTCCAATCTAGAATGCTGTGCATCCAGTGATAATGAAAGCTGCTGTCTGTCCCCCAGGTGCTGTGCTCTCAGCTGTGCGCCGGCGTAAACGAGCTGAACCAGGTCGGAGAGACGCCGCTACACGTCGCATGCCGTTTGGGAAAGACCGACACGGCCAAGGCGCTGATGGGAGGTGGGGCTCGTAGCGACATCACCGGGGGCATCGGTTACCCGATCCACACGGCCATGAAGTACAGCGCCAGAGGGTGAGTAAACGTTTGGATTGGTAGGACCCCACCCTCATCATAGGCCCTGCCCATTAATGTTCCCTGCAGAAAGCTGGATGTGACAGATGGAAAGTTGGAACTTGTTTGTTTTATTAAAACAAAAAATCACAGAACTTGTATAGAGCTGTATTTTTTGGGCTGTTAACAGATGGCTGCATTCGAAGTGAAAATGAAAGTAAACATTTGAGAAGGTTTAAAGCGCAAATGGGGCAACAATCAGCAAAGCGGCTCATGTTTCTCTTGATGGAGTTGAGATCACGGGTTAAATTGATGGTTCCCATGGCGATCTGCTCAGAAATGAGGCAGACTTTTGTATGATGGAGTGAATGGTGCAGCTAATTTTTCATTAAGATTGAGTGGGGTTTTATCACAGTGCGTATGTACTCTGTCATTGTGGGAAATAAGGCTGGACTGGCAGACATTTACCGATAACTAACTTACACATTTGTCCGTTTTGTATTTCAAAAGCATCGGCCCAGATGGCCCATGAAACATTGTGAAGATGTGGGTGTAATCTACTTCTAATTTTCTTCCAGACGTTACACTGGGTGAATACATTATCATAACACGGCCTGTGAAACGGGGGCGACTTTAAAAATTCATAACTCGGCCACCGAAGATCCCAGCCCCGCCAAAATGTACAGGCCCCGCCCTCTCCGAGTGGCACACTAAATAAGACTAGGTTCTAGTGCGGCAGATTTGAGTCTGAATGCCAAATATGACCATTTTGTGACAGTTTTGAGTTATTTTGTTCCAAAGTTACTTGGAATCTCGTCCTCAAAGTTTTAACTTTATTCTGTAAGAATAGTTGTGGTGTTTAATTACGAAATTTCTTATAGATTTTATTATAAGCATATGTCAACGATGACTATTTTATGCTAATGTTTCATGAGTGTTGTTATCGTACCTGCATATGAGGACCAGTAAGTTGTAACCAACTGGAACATCCTTGTCCCCCCTGTACTTTCTTCTAGACATGGAACTGACCTGTGTGTGCGACTGTTTTCTTAGAACTTTTAAATATTTTTTTTTTCTTGAACTTTATTATTTTCTTGTAAATTAGATTCAGTTTGTAGTGTGATTAGCAACTAATGTTGAGTGTAATTTGGCCTTTTGAAGATCATAAAAACGTGCCTGGAAATAACTGAGAAGCATCTGGAGCCCTAAGGTGGGCCCCAGACCCTCTGCTGCATTGTTCTGAGCTTTTGGCCCATTATTTGGACAGACTGAAATTTGGATGGACAGCCATTTCAGACTTCTGACAGTCTGCTTCAAATTCCTTATTTCCTGCACTGTTTTGTGCTCATTCTCTCTCTCTCTCTCTCTCTCTCTCTCTCTCTCTCTCTCTCTCTCTCTCTCCAGCTGTGCGGAGGCCATTCTGACTGTCAATTTGAACCAGCTGCAGGCTGAGGACCCCATATATGGCGGAACCCCTCTCCACTGGGCCAAGACTGCCGAAGTCAGCAGCACTTCCACAGATTAACACACACTTTCCAACCCGCCATGCGTCCATCAGTTCAACCTGACACTTGTGGGGTTTTTTTTTATTCCCACGTCATGTGCAGATGTGTCGTCTGTTGCTGGACTACGGCTGCAGCGTGAATTACCTCAGCAAAACCGGTGACAGTCCGTTACACATAATGACCAAGAGGGGGCGCTATGAGGCCGCCATGACACTACTCGTCCATGGAGCCCATCCCAACATCAAAGACATGAACGGGAACACGGCTCTGCACCTGGCCATGAAGGTACATCTGACTGTTACGTGTGTGTGTGTGTGTGTTAGTAAGACATTCAAAATCTCTTTGTTCCTCATCTGCAGGGAAAATGCAGTATCAGTATTATTAAGGACAGTTGCTAGGCAACAAGCAAAGCAAACACATTATGAAACCTAACTTTAATAGCGTTTCTGGTTGGTCCAGTTTTCAAACATGAGTCAGTTTCTGGCTTTAAGGCCCGGTCCCACAATACCTCCAACTATAACGATGACTATAAATAAATCGGCCCCCTGCAGTTTGTGGTCGGTGCTCACACCAGACCGAGACCGATAACGATCCCTATAGCCCAGGCCTGGGTTTATCCGTATCAGTGAGATTGCTTCTGGAGCGATTTTTTTTTTTTTTTTTTCCCCCAGGCCTGGACCTGATCTGATTAAAACATCTAACCCATCAGGTAATCGGTTACACGTGATGTTATCTGAGCACGTGCTATTTTTTTCCGGGCATCTTTGTACGTCCTTGTTGCATCAACGGAGGAGAACCTGATTATAGAAGTGTCGAAGAATCCCGTGCTTTATGACAAAAAGCACAAGTTGTACTAAGATACAGCCAAAAAGGAAGATGTATGGAAGATCATCAGCAGTAGAGTGGGTACGACTGGTATGGGATGTTTTAGATTACTAAAATCACCCCACTGTGGATAGGCCAGTGGGGGGTGAGGTATAGGACACGGGTGGGGGAGACGGGCAGATCAGGATTGCGGCTAAACATGATAAGCAGCTGGGCTGTGTTGATGTCAAAAAGCATCAAAACCAGCTCTTCCTTGCTGCTATTGTGTGCTACTGGGTGCGCACGCACACAAAAACAGCAGGCAACCGCTATGTTTTCCTGTGAAAACCAGCAACCACGTATATTTATTTACCTGAGTGGCAGGACCAACCGATTATTATAGTTGTGGTGTGCCTGCTCCAGACTGGAACTAAATTCAGGTATTGAGGTTTTTCACCCACGTGACCAAGTCATGTGATGCTGCCATTTTGGACGTCACGGCTCGAATCAGTTTGAATGCGAGGAAGGCGACAAATGAAAAACATAAAAGAAAAAGGAGCGAGATGCAGAAAACACCTTCACTATCCAGCGACGTAGGGCATTTACAGGGCGAGCAGAGGGAGAGGTATTTGCAAAAATTGAGGTTAGCAGGCTTAGAGAACGACGTTTACCTGCTTCCACCAGGATTATTCACTGGCGTACGGAAGTACACGAAGCCCTCGTCTTTACCTGACTTCGGCCCACATGATCTGTATACCTATGTCGTTAAAAACCCATCGCCATACACAGGTATTGATCTGAAAGCGTATAAGAGTTTGGATGCCTACAAATATTTTGTGTCAGGCTGGGTAACATGCCTACATCAGCGGGTCGTCCCTGGAGCCGGTGGTCGCCATCTTATTACAGCTAAGGTTTGTTCACATTTTCATTTACTTTCGGTCCTCAGGATAAACAAAATGTTATTAAATGTCATTGAAATAACTTCGTAGTCTGTTGAGACATGGCCTGCTATAAATTTGCTGTTACCAGGCAATGACCAAGAACTGTATTATTAGGGTCGGTGTCTGTGTTGTAGCAGTGTACTAGCAGCTAGCTGTTAGCACTAGCTAATGTCAACAACATAGTAGCTGGTATGTTACTGTAGCAATGTTTACGTTCAGTCATTTGGATGACTGTTAAAACCTTTCAGTCTCAAGTTTTTCCTTTACTGGATTTACTAGTTTACTGTAATTATGATCCGGCAGCTATTTACACCGGATCCAGTGTAAATAGCTGCCGGAGCGCGCTCCAGAACCTCGGCCGGAGCACTCCAGGAGCAGGCCGGAGCGCACTGCTTAATTTGAGGGGGAGCAAGCTGCCGGAGCGCGCTCCGGCAGCTATTTACACTGGATCCGGTGTAAATAGCTGCCGGATCATAATTACAGTAAACTAGTAAATACAGTAAAGGAAAAACTTGAGACTGAAAGGTTTTAACAGTCATCCAAATGACTGAACGTAAACATTGCTACAGTAACATACTAGCTACTATGTTGTTGACATTAGCTAGCTTGACCTTCAAAATGGCGGACACCGGGGCGTCACGTGACCCTGTGACGTCAGGTGAAATACCTCAATAGTTATTAGTGTTGTGGGGTCGGGCCCTTACATTTGTAAAATCTCACATCTGCCTTTTAAAAAAAATTTTTTTTTTTTTTTTAAACAGAAACGTTTGAACAAACCATATCATATGTACATTGAGTTTTCCATGACCCCAAGCATTATGGCTTTTCTTTGTTATTTATCATCATGCTTGTAAATTTATATTAAATGAATGTGTATTTTCCTGTTAATTTTCTTGACCTGTGATGTTCCTGAGGCAGAGTCGCTCAGTGGTGGTGTTGGAGATGGACGGAGAAATCTGGCCCTTTTTTTTTTTATTTTTTAAATCGTAATATAAATCCTATAACCCCACAATGAACTTTTTTTTTTTTTGTGTGTGTGTTTTTTTTTTTTTTTTTTTTTTTCCCCTCCTCTGCAGCTGGACCACATGGATCTGATAAAAGCGCTCCTTGTGTTCGGGGCTGACGTGGAGATCCACAACAACCTGGGAGAGACGCCAGGCCTGATCGCGGCCCGCACCAGCAAAGGTCAGGGAGCAGCAGGGGTGTGTGTGTATATGGAGGGATGTGCAGTAGGGTCCAAAAGCTTTGGCTGAGTCTGAAATCATGGGCTGCTTTTTCTTTATCAAATACTAATTCAAAAGTGCATCATTGACTAAGGGCGCCATCTGAATTTTTCACGTAATCCTAGTGGCGCCATGGTAGCACTCGCGCTCTGAGACCTTAGTTAAACGTTTCTCACACTGCCAGCACTTAACAAAATGGCCACCGATATCTTTAAGTTTGCCGATCTCCACTCACAACCAAAGAGTACTTTGGATTTTGTTAAAATAATTTCACCAATAAATTAGGCCAAAGTGTGCCGTGCAGTAGAGCCGGCTTTATTCAGCCTGTTCTCGCAACACACCGAATTTCAGAATTCGAATAGTTTTATATCTTGTTTGATCATGAAATTAAAAGCTTGGTAGAATCCTAACCTCAGTTTGCACACTGACAGTGCTGGTTAGCAGTTTTTGAACTGGTTTGGTTCAGAAAATGGGTTCGAGTTAAATCCTCCAGATTTATTAAGATTGAAACCGTGAACAAATCCTTTTACTGGATGAATGAGTCTTTAAATGCAACAGTTTAGTGATGTGATGGAACGCTTGTTTAAACTTCTCCTTCTTTATTACCAATAGTAATTAAACTGTCATAAAAGCTCCATGTGTTCAGAAACTTTCACCTGGCAGTGTATTTATACAGTATTTTATATGTGATGATATAAATATTGTAACTCCTCTCACTGCCTGATATTTGTAAAAGTTTGGATTTCTTGGAAATCCTGTGTTAATCCCGTTAAACCCATAATGTTTGCATGAATACATTTAAAATTGTAATTATTAACCCATTTTTGCTTAAAAATGGATAGTGAGGATTTTTTTTTTTTTAAACATCCAAGCTATTTTGATTTGGATTTCAGTTTTCAGGTTTGTGTCAGTGACGCTCAGATCTTGAAAAGAATATTTAAAAAAAAAAAATTCAGCTTGAGCATAAATGGGTTAAATTCATTTAACACGTACTCACTCACACTCTCCTCTCTTTCTCCCCCCCCCCCCCCCATATCATCCTCCATTTCGTCTCCTACTGTCTGTGTGTGTGTGTGTGTGTGTGTGTGTGTGTGTGTGTGTGTGTGTGTGTATGCATGTGCCTGTGTTTTTGTATCTGCATGTTTCGGACCCTTGACCTTTTTGCTTTAAGGCCCCAACCGTAAGGTGTTGCTGAAGATGCTGCAGTGTGTCGGGGTGGAGCGATGTGGCCCACCCTGCCCTGACTTCCCAACCCCTGTCACAAACAGAGCTCCGCCCCTGTCTATAGGTAAAACCCCGCCTCCCCTAAGCTCCTCCCTTTCCCTGGAGTCTGGACCCTTTCCATCCTCCTGCATTGTCTCTCTTGCAAGCTTTGTTTCTGTAAATATTGCTTATCTTGCTAATGTTTATAAAACTATCATGAGACGCGTCAAATCTGAAGAAATGGACTGCGTCAGTGGGACAGAACATCACGAAGGAAAGGTCCAATCAGTCTGAACAAAACAAAAGCTTTCGATCCAACACTGTTTGATGTTTCACTTTCTCTTTTTTTGACTGAATGGAGAATTTTGTCTGTCAAGGCTTTATTTTAGCAGTTTTTTTTTTTTAACAGCTTGTGATGTTTGCTTTGCTTTAATGTATATTTCATACCGCTCATGAAACTACCAGAGTGACACGAGGATTAATCTGATTGGTCACATGATCTTGGCTGTGATATTTTTTTTACCTTCAGGGTTTAATGATCTCGTTCATGTGGCAGCGGCCATCTCTGCCATGAGCCAAGGCTACACCGAAGTGGACGGACTCAAGACAAGCAAAAAGTACGTAGCAGAAGGATATAAAATCAGGATAATGCGGTGGGGTCTTTTTTTTTTTTTTTTTTTCTCCCGCCCTCTCTCTCCTCTTCCATCCAGTATTTGTTACGTTATGTCTATTAATGTTGACGTTAAGGGGCGGGATAGTATATTGGTGTGATGGTTTACTTAAACTTGTTTCTGATTGGCTGATAGGTGATATGGATTAAAAAAAAAAAATGCACATCACATTTCACACTGGGTTCTTTTGGGTCCGTAAACAGCAATAATGACCAATATCACTGTAAACCAAATAACTGATTATAAACACTTTACACGCCTTTGCATCTACAGCCGTTGTGGGTTTTCTGCCGGTGTTGTATAGGATGGACAGATTGCTGTGTCTGGATGGAGGAGGTATCAAAGGCCTGGTGTTGATCCAGATGCTGATTGCGTTGGAGAAGGAAGCGGGTCGGCCCATTCGAGAGCTCTTTGACTGGGTGGCTGGAACCAGCACCGGTGGCATCCTGGCTCTGGCGGTCATCCACGGTGGGTAACCACAAGAGCTTAAACCTGGCTTTGATGACACACATTCTAATGTTTAGCTTTTTAATCTTTACATTTGGATTTCAGTGTTGTGCTAATAAATAAATATGAATATTTAATGATGTCACCATGTCTGAAGCAGAGACCTGGAGTAGAAACGCGTCTGTCTTGTATTAATTCTTAGCCGTGCGTGTGTGTAGGTAAATCGATGGAGTACCTGCGCTGTCTGTATTTCCGGATGAAAGATCAGGTGTTTAAAGGTTCGCGTCCATACGAGTCAGCGCCGCTGGAGGATTTCCTCAAGCAGGAGTTTGGAGAGAACACCAAGATGACTGACGTCAAACACCCCAAGTGTGTGTGTGTGTGTGTGTGTTTTGGGATGAACTATGACAATATAGTTATCATAATGCGCAATATAGAGTAAAAAAAGTCTCTCTCTTTCCCAGAGTGTTGGTCACTAGTGTTCTAGCAGACAGACACCCCGGGGAGTTGCACATCTTCAGAAATTATGACCCCCCTACTATACCCCGAAACCCTCCATACGCCTCCACTGCCACTTTCAGACCCCTCACAACCCCACAAGGTAAAACACGCACACACGCAGCCTAGTAGCCAACCAAATGTACAACGTACAAGATTTTATATTCGTTTCTCCACAGTAGTTTTCCCGCCTCCTTCAGTTGGACTCCGCCCCTCAGTGTGAGTGTTGTTGTTGCAGGCTGGGAGGATGAGGATGTGTTGATAGTGGGATACACTCAGGAACCTGTCAGAAAGCGTAGGAAGGTGACTGATGAAGGTGTGTGTGTGAGACAGACAGACAGACAGACAGACCCAGACAGTGGGGTCACTGTGAGCGAGACACCATGAACGTGATCTACAGTTCACGGGACTTTTTTGTCTTTAGGTATGTCTGTATTTAATTTTCCTTTTCATGCGTTTATCTATGTCTCTTTTCGTCTTTCAGAGCAGGTTGTGTGGCGTGCGGCGCGGTCCAGCGGGGCCGCCCCCACGTACTTCCGACCAATGGGGCGCTTCCTGGATGGTGGGCTGCTGGCCAATAACCCGACGTTAGACGCCATGACTGAGATCCATCAGTACAACAAATCGCTGAAGGCTCAGGTCTCTCTCTCTCTCTCTCTCTCTCTCTCTCTTTCTCACACACACACTCTCTCTCACACACACACACACACACACACACACACACACACACACACACACACACACACACACACACACACCTGGGCTATGGAGAAGCCCTGATTCCTGCTATAGCTCTTGAAACATATCTGTGAAGATACTCCGTCATCCAGGTACATAGTAATCTGTGGTTGGTTGACGAGAGCAACTGGACTTGCTTGAAAAGTCTTGAAGACGTTTCGCCTCTCGTCCGAAAGGCATCCTCAGTTCTGTCTGTCTAATAGGGAGTATCCAGTATTTATCCTCTCATGGATCATCATAGAATCCGAATCCGAATGCTGATGGCTGCATTGTAGGTGGCTGATAAAAGATGTCATAGACACCCACCTCTGTTCAGTGATGGTCGTTCCAGGTTGACAAAAATGAACGATCCTCTCTGGCTAAGATGTCTGCCAGTTTTCTGGAAGTCCTCTCATACTCCCGCACCAGTCGAAGGGAACTCATCCCAAACTGCGTAGAAACATATCTGTGAAGAAGATACTCAGTCATCCAGGTACATAGTAATCTGTGGTTGGTAGAAGAGAGCAACTGGACTACTACAACCACGGATTACTATGTACCTGGATGACTGAGTATCTTCACAGATGTTTCTACGCAGTTTGGGATGAGTTCCCTTCGACTGGTGCGGGAGTATGAGAGGACTTCCAGAAAACTGGCAGACATCTTAGCCAGAGAGGATCGTTCATTTTTGTCAACCTGGAACGACCATCACTGAACAGAGGTGGGTGTCTATGACATCTTTTATCAGCCACCTACAATGCAGCCATCAGCATTCTGATTCTATGATGATCCATGAGAGGATAAATACTGTATACTCCCTATTAGACAGACAGAACTGAGGATGCCTTTCGGACGAGAGGCGAAACATCTTCAAGACTTTTCAAGCAAGTCCAGTTGCTCTCTTCTACCAACCACAGATTATAGCTCTTGAAGTCTGATTGTTTCAGGGTCGGAGAGATGAGGTGTGTCGTCTGGGCGTGGTGGTATCTCTGGGTACGGGGAAACCTCCACAGGTGCAGGTCAACTCTGTGGATGTGTTTCGACCCTCAAACCCACTGGAGTTTGCCAAGAGCTTTGTAGGAGTCAAAGAGCTGGGCAAGATGCTGGTGGACTGTGTAAGCGCACACACACACACACACACACACACACTAAAGAACGACATCGTGTTCTATACATGGTTTATTGGTGGTGAGCATTTTGTGTTTCCCAGTCCATTTAATGTGTGTGTGTGTGTGTTGTAGTGCACGGACTCAGATGGGTGTGCAGTAGACCGAGCCAGAGCCTGGTGTGAGATGACCGATATAAATTATCACAGGTAAGAATGTGTGTGCGTGTGTGTGTGCCATATTTTCCACACAGTAAGCTGAGATGAATTGTATTTTCTCTCTCAGACTGAGTCCTCAGCTCTCGTGTGAGGTGCTTCTGGATGAAGTGAGTGACGCCGTTCTGGTGAACATGCTGTGGGAGACACAGATGTATCTCTATGAGAACCGGGAGCTCATACACACCCTTGCACAACAGCTCCTGCAGCCCTGACACACACACACACACACACACACACACACACACACACACACACACACACACACACACACTGAGCTCGAGAGAGTAGAGGCAGTAAGAGATAAAACCAAGAGAGAAGGTAAGAATAGTGAAGGACAAAAGATGTGCAAAGGTGTAAAAAAGAAGTCACATGATCACCTGTAATCAACCAGGGACTGTGATTGGTTCAGTGCGTGTACAACAGAAATACTGTCTTTACAGTTCACTCTCCGAGCCCGACCACCATTATTAATGATACTGAGTTCTTGGACTGACCAAAGTACAGTAAACGTGTAATAAATACAATTTTTTTTTTTTTTTTTTTTGTGGAAATTATGAAATTTTTCATTTTGAAGTTTATTTATTCTGGTTCATTTGAATTTGCACTATCAACTGATTTTGATTATTTGATTTGGTTGTTTGAGTCCTCATTCAGGACATGCTGACTGTACAGACCAGTTTGCTCGAAACGTTGTAAAAAGTGTTTGAAGGAACAGTTTTAAGAAGAATCCGCTTCACACAATGTTTCCCATCACCTCAAATGTAGCCAGTCAGCCAGGACATGGTTTTCCCAAACATTTTCAGTTCTTTAGTTTTGTTCTCAAGGGGTGGAGTTAATAAGAATTATTTTTTCGGGGGGGGGGGGAGATCCCACCATGTTGAGTTCTTTAGTGATGTGGTTTAGGATCCAGCACTGTTGAATTCCCAGATGTGCTTAACCAGAAGGTATGATGCAGCTCACTCACAGTGACTTGTACAGCACAGAGTCCACATCTAAAATCTTAACGTCTAAGCGTGTAATTGTCTATAAGGAGGCTGTTTAATACGAGCTTCCGACTTTGCAGTTATTCAGTAACGTGACCGTCTGCATATTTGTCTTATTAGTGTCAAGAAAAAGTGAAGGACCGACTGTTTAAAGCTGCTATAACAGGAACCAATTTGTTTTCAGAACTTTTGCTTGAACTATTGTAGATTTCTATTATATTGGAGCGAACACAAGCACGTCTTGGCTTTTTTTTTTTTAATTAACTACAGTTGCGGCAATGGGAAATGTTCCTTTAAGTCAGTAGATATCCAGCGATTTTGTTCTCCAGTTACGACATTCACTCAACTGTCGCGTTTTCAAACCCGATTCATTTACATAACTCCATTTAATTTGGTTCACTAAAGAAAGGAAAATTGCATCCAATATGTGAGCTTTTTGATATTTTACGCCGGTTTCTGCCTTCCAAATGTAAGCCTTGTTTGACATGTATTTTTATCCAATGGTGCAAAGTTAAACCTTTAAACTTGAACATTCGGTTTACGTTGAGTTACTTACCTGGCTAGGTGGGTCCTTTTAATCGTATCCATATTTCTTTGTTTGT
The DNA here is from genome assembly GCF_027579695.1 of Neoarius graeffei. Taxonomy (NCBI): domain Eukaryota; kingdom Metazoa; phylum Chordata; class Actinopteri; order Siluriformes; family Ariidae; genus Neoarius; species Neoarius graeffei. The sequence goes on from NC_083595.1 coordinate 7,414,602, forward strand.
TTGGGTTTTATTATTCTAAAACCTACTTTGTGTTTTTCCAGTATTTTAAGTGTGGGTATGTTGTGGTAATTTGGGCATAATTCCCTACACTATTTTTGGAATTGATACTGTCAAGCAAAGAAACTTCGTGGTTATTTACTGGACAACTTTGGTTACTGACATCAGTATTTCCCTCTTTAATTTATTTTTTTTTTAAGACTTGATCACTGACCTTGTGTATGATAACTGGTTTTTATATTCTATCAATTCTGATTTAATTTATGACTAATTAATTAAAGGAGTAATAACTAAAGCTGTGTCACATGCCATCCGGTTCCCTCTGTTCAACATGAGCACTACTCTGAGGCTGTTTCTCAGGATGCACATGACCTGCTCTTACGTTCTTCTGCTATTATACAGTATTTTCTACTTTTTGTTCAGCCTCTGCTGCTTAAGTTTAGTTTACGTGTGTAGATCACAAGCAAAAGCACCTTCAAGGTGCAAAAGTTACCGATCTCATTTTTGCTTCTTTCTCAAAATAACTTCTGGAGATATTTCAGTTGTCTGGTAATAGACCGAGCTCAGAAGGAGTAAAGAAGAAAGCTGTGGAGCTAGACACGTGTACATGCATCTTTTTGATATTTTCACATGATTTCACAAGAACCACACTGCTGCATTCAACAACTCATATTTTTTTTTTTTTAACAGTTACATTATCCACAGATGCTCCATCTTTCTTATCTCCTTTTAAGATTGGTCCTAAAAAAATTTAAATATTTGGGGTCTGGATAACATAACATAAATATAATGATCTATATAAAGCCAACTACCTACCTCTTTTATCGCGTGTGAAACAAGACTTTAAGAAAGAAAGAAAGCACAACTTTATTCATCACATACAGTTGGGTCCATATATATATTTGGACACTGACATAAATTTTTTTTTTTTTACCTGTTTACTGAAACATATTCAAGTTATAGTTATATAATGGACATGGACATAAAGTCCAGACTTTCAGCTTTCATTTGAGGGTATCCACATTAAAATTAGATGAAGGGTTTAGGAGTTTCAGCTCCTTAACATGTGCCACCCTGTTTTTAAAGGGACCAAAAGTAATTGGACAATTGACTCAAAGGCTATTTCATGGGCAGGTGTGGATGGGAAGGAAATCTACTTTGTATTCTCGGTCACTGTTGTGTGCTAAACTGCCGTTGATGCAACCTATACCTGGTCTCGTGACCAACCCAATTGTGAAATACACCATTAAGATTTGGTATCAATTTAGACGCCATTTCAAACTTATTGGCCCTCGACTCATTACACCAATTGCTAAAAACCATACGTTTATCCCCACTACAATAGATACAGCATTTGAGATGGTCAAAAATGGGCCTCATATCACTGCATGACCTCTATATTAATGGAACCGTTGCCTCTTTTGAACAGCCAATGGGGAAATTTGGTATCCCCAGAGCACATTTCTATAGGTGTTTACAGCTCAGGAGCTTTATGGCCTCTCAGTCCAGCTGATTCTGTCGTAACCGGTTTTAAGGCCGAGGCCTTTTACAGCTATAGACCAAAGTCATCTCTCATCCCATTCTCATTATCTGTAGCCGCTTTATCCTTCTACAGGGTCGCAGGCAAGCTGGAGCCTATCCCAGCTGACTACAGGCGAAAGGCGGGGTACACCCTGGACAAGTCGCCAGGTCATCACAGGGCTAGACCAAAGTCATATAAATAAAAATTTATGTTGAAAGTAAGAAATAGCGTTACCGACTTGCTCAACTAAGACTGATTTGACTTCATTGACTTCATTGTGGGTTGACTCATTAAAACAGGATGGGTGCTATAACTTATGCAACATACATGTACATGCATGCATTTTCACTGATAAAACGTAAAAGGCTAATTAAATAATCAGATGAACTGAGACAATCACATTCTGAAGCAAACTAAATAATCTCATACCGCTAACTTAAACACAATGCAAGTTACATGTCTCATCTCATTATCTGTAGCCGCTTTATCCTGTTCTACAGGGTCGCAGGCAAGCTGGAGCCTATCCCAGCTGACTACGGGCGAAAGGCGGGGTACACCCTGGACAAGTCGCCAGGTCATCACAGGGCTGACACATAGACACAGACAACCACTCACATTCACACCTACGGTCAATTTAGAGTCACCAGTTAACCTAACCTGCATGTCTTTGGACTGTGGGGGAAACCAGAGCACCTGGAGGAAACCCACACGGACACGGGGAGAACATGCAAACTCCACACAGAAAGGCCCTCGCTGGCCACAGGACTCGGACCCAGACCTTCTTGCTGTGAGGCGACAGCGCTAACCACTACACCACCGTGCCGCCCGAGTTACATGTATTAATCAAAATGCAGGTAAACAACGAGTGTTGTTGTTTTGTATCCAAATGAGAGTCGCATCTTACCCGTCTGTGTTCTCGCTTCTTGAAGGCCGATCTTGTGGCTGATTGTTTTGAAACAATCTGACTTTCAGTTCTCTGTTCATTCGCTTCTTCCACGTAAGGGCGAGATATTGCTGCTGAGGTGAGCATATCCAGCGGAGAAATCAGACGGCTGGTCCACTCATTCTCCATTTTCTCCATACTGAGTACTCCGCCATTATTGCTCAGCTCAGGCAATTACTAAAACCCGGGATGGGATGGGACGGGACGTCACCAGTTTTAGGAACAACCGTAGGGAGGTCACTGCCCGAGCGATAATATATGTCCCGTCCCATTCCGTCCCGGGTTTTAGCAACAACCCTTTTCTTGCAGTTTTCTTTTCCTTTAATTGTTGTTACTGCACCCTCTTTCAATACGGGCTTATAGCTAACGCTCCTCAACAGATCAGGGCTTTCGTACTTGTCTTCAGTAAAATGTGCAGAGCAGAGGAGAGACCACTTCGTAGCCGCCCAACGTGCCCGTGAACTTTTTGCAAAACGCGTCCAAATCTTTGCAGTTTGCACATTCTTGGGCCATGAATGCAACGTAAGTCCACCTTCTGTCGTGTTGCTGGCACGGTGATAAATTAGCTCAAAATGGAAGCTCGAAGTTGCAGTCAGCTCTGTGTTTTAGTATAGCGGAAATGGCGATGAGACCGATAGAATTCCTGCTGTGATGTCACAGATGTCAAGGTCATTCACTCAGACCGCTACCTATATGAATCACTTTAATCGTAAAAATTACTGTATTAGATTTATTGTTAACACTTAAAACTATTCCTGTGCCATTCTTGAGGTCTCAAGGCATTTATAAACAAAAAGTGAGGCCATGGATCTGCATATCTCCTTTAAGCAGGGACCAAACTGATACTGTTGCTTTCTGCTCCCTCCTGGCCAGGAGGCTCATCTTGTGTAAATGGAAGGACTCTTCACCTCCAACTTATGGACACTGGATTAAGAACGTTATGTACAGTATTACTTGCAACTGGAGAAGATCTGCTGCTTTATTAAAGGTTCAACTGCACGCTTCTTTTCTACATGGCAACCATTCCTGACTTTCGTGGCAAATATGGAAGCTGAAAAACTCTCATGAGGCGCACAGTGCTCCCCTACATATGCATCTACTTATGCAATTACACTGCAAAAAATGGCCTTTCAAAAATAAGAAATAAAAGATTAAAACAAAGCATATTTGCTTGAATCAGGTGAAAAAAATCTGCCAATGGAACTAGTCAAATTTGACTTGGTAAGATTTCTTAAAGTGGGCGGCACGGTGGTGTAGCGGTTAGCGCTGTCACCTCACAGCAAGAAGGTCCTGGGTTCGAGCCCCGTGGCCGGCGAGGGCCTTTCTGTGTGGAGTTTGCATGTTCTCCCCGTGTCCGCGTGGGTTTCCTCCGGGTGCTCCGGTTTCCCCCACAGTCCAAAGACATGCAGGTTAGGTTAACTGGTGACTCTAAATTGAGCGTAGGTGTGAATGTGAGTGTGAATGGTTGTCTGTGTCTATGTGTCAGCCCTGTGATGACCTGGCGACTTGTCCAGGGTGTACCCCGCCTTTCGCCCATAGTCAGCTGGGATAGGCTCCAGCTTGCCTGCGACCCTTTAGAACAGGATAAAGTGGCTAGAGATAATGAGATTTCTTAAAGTAAGATGAAAAATCTAACCTGTTTTTAGATGAAATAATTCCAAAATAAGATTGGGGAACTTATTATGCGAGATCTGATTAACTCAAAATAGTTCTTATAACAAGATCGTACTTCTTACATTTAGCCATTCAAGTCATTTTTTTTTTTATGGGCGGCACGGTGGTGTAGTGGTTAGCGCTGTCGCCTCACAGCAAGAAGGTCCTGGGTTCGAGCCCCGGGGCCGGCGAGGGCCTTTCTGTGCGGAGTTTGCATGTTCTCCCCGTGTCCGCGTGGGTTTCCTCCGGGTGCTCCGGTTTCCCCCACAGTCCAAAGACATGCAGGTTAGGTTAACTGGTGACTCTAAATTGACCGTAGGTGTGAATGTGAGTGTGAATGGTTGTCTGTGTCTATGTGTCAGCCCTGTGATGACCTGGCGACTTGTCCAGGGTGTACCCCGCCTTTCGCCCGTAGTCAGCTGGGATAGGCTCCAGCTCGCCTGCGACCCTGTAGAAGGATAAAGCGGCTAGAGATAATGAGATGAGAAGTCATTTTTATTTATTTCATTTTAAGGGTATTTCACTTAAATTCATGACAAAGTCTTAGCAGTAAAAACTGAATTTAAGATAAATATACTAATATTGGGATTGTTAAATTCTACAACTAAGCATTGCTAGCTTAAAAGATTCTCCTTTTGCGACCTGTAATTAGTGAAATACTCTAGATACGAGACCAGAGACTATCTTGAATCAAGTTGACGACACGTGTAGCATTGCAACAAGTTTATTTTTTTTTTTCCCATTTCAGCATTCAAACATTAAAACATCTCTTAAGATTCCACTTCCCCAGGACCTCAGGCACCAAAAAAAAAAAGTCTACGCATTTTGACTTACAGTGCTTACACAACGCCAAAGCAACAGTGCATTTTGGGGGCACTGACTATTCATGTGTACGAGGGGTTTACAAGATCAGGCACAAAAAAAAAAAAAAAACCCAAACAAACAAAAAAACACTGAACTTAACTCACAGCATTCCAAAAAGACCTCACTATAAAGCCCTCCACTCACTCATAGCCTTTTTGAAGGCGCTTGTCTGGTCTAGAGTCTGTACAGCATCTAGAAGGAGCTCACTCTGAATGACTGAGAAAACAGTCGCAGTAAACTTAGGATCTGTAAGGTGGAGTTGAATTGTAATGAAAGATTCAAAGATTTCAGTAAAGTTCATTTATTCCCAAAACAAGCGTACTTTGCTTTTTTTCTTGAAACAAGATGAACCGCATTTGACAAATGTCCAAAATGTACTTACTTGTTTTAAAAAAAAAACCTTGTTTTATTTTCAAAGGTGCTCCAAATAAGACTTTTTCAAGACATTTTGTCTATACAAGATTTTCAAGATGGACGGTCTAAAAACTAGCCTTTCTAGCTAAATGAGGTTTTGCTTGTTGGGCAATTATGTCTTATAATAAGGGTGGCGAGATGTTTTGACTTGAAAATAGACAAATAAACTTCCTAAGATTTTTATTTTTTGCAGTGTAATTTCTGTTTGCAATGGACTGTGGGCAGGGACGCCGCCAGAAATTTTGGGCCCCATGAAAGATTAGAATTTTGGGCCCCCCAACTTTGCCTACCCTCGTCACAACTTTTGATAGCCCATTGACCTTGAGTTTGTGACTTTGTTATTACATTTTATGTATTAACCTACCAGGGACTAGATGAAAACTGGTCAGTGACTAATTCTGGTGCATTTACAATCACAAATGAAAATTCAAGATTTTGCCACATGCCTTCTTGTGGTAGGACAATTGGTAGTGAAATGTGTGATGTGACTGCTAAGCAACACTTTAATCTAGCAAACTGTATATGGCGCTCGCTCATTAAAAACTTCAATCCTAAAGCATTTATGGGTTGTATTGCTGCTTACCTCCTTCTCCAAAGGGGGGTTCAGTGGTTTGGTAGGGCGGAGGTCCCCCTGAGGCTGAATCTGTGCATATTTAGGGCACCCCATTAGTTATGAAACAGGTTATTAGCACTAGTTATTAGCACCAGCATAACGTAATATTTCATCTTGTTTATCACACAAGTCAGTTCAGTTATTAAAATGGAAAAAAATGTCACTGTACAAACTCTAAAAGTGTTCTCTTGATCGGCTAATCCAACCACGTTCATACTGTTCATTTACCATTCGCTAATATTTTGAACACACATGTGAGCGATAGCTACCTTTCTTTGGGAAAAACTGAGTGACCAGTTGCCTGCCTCTCCGGTCCCTCTCAGCTTTCAGCTGCCTTTCTTTACGTTTTTGACAGCCACTCTTCATATTTAGCGATCATAGACTGTACGCACTCCACTGCTGGCTGGCTGGCTGCTGCACCGCGACACAGCAGCAAGTAGTGTTGCACTGATCAGCACACAGATTTAACGCATCGCACTTCTACCAGAACTGGACCGTACCATTTCGCAAAAGGGGGAGGGTTAAATGACACTATGTTGAAGAACTCAATAAACAGGCGGCACGGTGGTGTAGTGGTTAGCGCTGTCGCCTCACAGCAAGAAGGTCCGGGTTCGAGCCCCGTGGCCGGCGAGGGCCTTTCTGTGCGGAGTTTGCATGTTCTCCCCGTGTCCGCGTGGGTTTCCTCCGGGTGCTCCGGTTTCCCCCACAGTCCAAAGACATGCAGGTTAGGTTAACTGGTGACTCTAAATTGAGCGTAGGTGTGAATGTGAGTGTGAATGGTTGTCTGTGTCTATGTGTCAGCCCTGTGATGACCTGGCGACTTGTCCAGGGTGTACCCCGCCTTTCGCCCGTAGTCAGCTGGGATAGGCTCCAGCTTGCCTGCGACCCTGTAGAACAGGATAAAGCGGCTACAGATAATGAGATGAGATGAGACTCAAGAAATAGACAACCTTGTTCAATTAGCTCATTTTACCAGATGGAATATTGCATTGTTGTTATTTCAAAAGTCTTATTAAAATCATTAAAAGCATATTAATAGCCCCTTAAAGGGCCCCATGGCAGTGCTGGGCCCCTAGAATTGTTCTAACCTTTCCCCCCCTGGCGGCGCCCATGGTGGTGGGTTGTTTTTTGGTATGTCAAGGGGTGGGTGGGACAGTCTGTATTTGATTTGCATTCATTCATGCTCATGATGTCTGGCAAACTCTGGGACGGTCCCTGTACGTTCTTCTTTTTGCTGCAATTTTGAATTGTTAATAAAAAATTACGTACAAAAATGACGTTATCCAGATGAGACGTAACGCGCGTTTATGTTCTAACAGCGTTGCATGCAATTCATTTGTTAATCTGTTTTTTATCGTGTTCTTTTTGCAACTTTTTATGCTCATCGAAACATTTAAAATGTCTCGTGAGGCGACGGTGCTAACTGCTACACCACCGTGCCGCCCCTCATGATACATTACTGAAGCTGTCAAATAGGATCTGAGATACAGTACATAAGAAATATTTAACGTTGTGGAACGTAAATTCATATTATTACTTAAGTTAGAGCAGCTAGAAACAGTGGTTCCCTTAGCAGCCGTGTGTGTAAGTTTTTAACCCATTGGAGGACCGTCAGTAAGACTTCAGTCCCAATAAAATTGTCTGTGTGTATATTAACCCTTTGTGAGGACAGTCCCAATAAATCTCTTGAAATAAAACAACTAAAGTTGAAATTTGCCTGGTCCTCATAATGTTGTTTTTTTGTTGTTGGTGTGTGTTTGTGCAGCTTGTTAGCCCGTTGTAAGGATGAAATTTGGCTGGTCCTAACAAACCTGTGTGTGTGCACATACAACCCTGATTCCAAAAAAGTTGGGACAAAGTACAAATTGTAAATAAAAATGGAATGCAATGATGTGGAAGTTTAAAAATTCCATATTTTATTCAGAATAGAACATAGATGACATATCACATGTTTAAACTGAGAAAATGTATCATTTAAAGAGGAAAATTAGGTGATTTTAAATTTCATGACAACAACACATCTCAAAAAAGTTGGGACAAGGCCATGTTTGCCACTGTGAGACATCCCCTTTTCTCTTTACAACAGTCTGTAAACGTCTGGGGACTGAGGAGACAAGTTGCTCAAGTTTAGGGATAGGAATGTTAACCCATTCTTGTCTAATGGAGGATTCTAGTTGCTCATCTGTCTTGGGTCTTTTTTGTCATATCTTCCGTTTTATGATGCGCCAAATGTTTCCTATGGGTGAAAGATCTGGGCTGCAGGCTGGCCAGTTCAGTACCCGGACCCTTCTTCTACGCAGCCATGATGCTGTAATTGATGTAGTATGTGGTTTGGCATTGTCATGTTGGAAAATGCAAGGTCTTCCCTGAAAGAGACGTCGTCTGGATGGGAGCACATGTTGCTCTAGAACCTGGATATACCTTTCAGCATTGACGGTGTCTTTCCAGATGTGTAAGCTGCCCATGCCACACGCACTAATGCAACCCCATACCATCAGAGATGCAGGCTTCTGAACTGAGCGCTGATAACAACTTGGGTCGTCCTTCTCCTCTTTAGTCCGAATGACACGGTGTCCCTGATTTCCATAAAGAACTTCAAATTTTGATTCGTCTGACCACAGAACAGTTTTCCACTTTGCCACAGTCCATTTTAAATGAGCCTTGGCCCAGAGAAGACGTCTGCGCTTCTGGATCGTGTTTAGATACGGCTTCTTCTTTGAACTATAGAGTTTTAGCTGGCAACGGCGGATGGCACGGTGAATTGTGTTCACAGATAATGTTCTCTGGAAATATTCCTGAGCCCATTTTGTGATTTCCAATACAGAAGCATGCCTGTATGTGATGCAGTGCCGTCTAAGGGCCCGAAGATCACGGGCACCCAGTATGGTTTTCCGGCCTTGACCCTTACGCACAGAGATTCTTCCAGATTCTCTGAATCTTTTGATGATATTATGCACTGTAGATGATGATATGTTCAAACTCTTTGCAATTTTACACTGTCGAACTCCTTTCTGATATTGCTCCACTATTTGTCGGCACAGAATTAGGGGGATTGGTGATCCTCTTCCCATCTTTACTTCTGAGAGCCGCTGCCACTCCAAGATGCTCTTTTTATACCCAGTCATGTTAATGACCTATTGCCAATTGACCTAATGAGTTGCAATTTGGTCCTCCAGCTGTTCCTTTTTTGTACCTTTAACTTTTCCAGCCTCTTATTGCCCCTGTCCCAACTTTTTTGAGATGTGTTGCTGTCATGAAATTTCAAATGAGCCAATATTTGGCATGAAATTTCAAAATGTCTCACTTTCGACATTTGATATGTTGTCTATGTTCTATTGTGAATACAATATCAGTTTTTGAGATTTGTAAATTATTGCATTCTGTTTCTATTTACAATTTGTACTTTGTCCCAACTTTTTTGGAATCGGGGTTGTATTTTTAGTCCATTATGAAGACCGAATTTGGCCGGGTTCAGTAAAATATTTGTGTAGCCGTTATGACCGCAATACATGATGATCCTCACCAGGTTCGCTTTTCTCCTCTCTCTCTCTTTTTTTTTTCCTCTCACTTCCAAGAAACACAGCTTGTCACGTTCGGAGAAAACACACAACATAAACTCACCTGTGTTGGAAAATGTAAAGGTACAAAATACTCACACTGGAGACTCCTTCCATAAATAAAGTCTCCTCATGGAAATCTTCAAACACCTTTGGAAAGAGGAAATTTAGAAAAAATGGCCGTTCAGAAGTAACAAAGATGGTATTACTTAATTGTTTTAATACGAGTTGTACTTTTTCAGCCGATCGTTCGTTTCGTGCACGTTTTTAAACAATCGTGAATTGAATAGATTGGCACCTTTCGAGTCCTGGTTATGAGTGTGGAACAAGATCACGGCTATGTTCAGTCTGTATCAGTTAAATGGTTGTATAAGCTGTTCAGGTCTGGTGTGTGTGTTGTGCTCGAGTGCTTCTGCTCCGTTATCAGGTGTAGCTGCGTCTGCTCAGGTGTGATAGCCGAGCAGGTTAATAATTCAGTACCTGAACCTGGATCAAATATTCTCTCTATCTTTCCCTGGCTCTCTGCACCGGGTGCTAACTGCTAGTTGAAGAGACCAATTACAGGCACGTCCTCTCTTACTCACTCACACACACGCACACATTAACCCCTGTGCAGTGTGTTCAGGACCAGGACCTGCCATCTGGAGACCTTCAGCATCTAAACAGGTACTATTCACTTACTTTCAGGACTTTTAATACTTGGCACTAATACTGTCTGTCTTATTAAGTGTGTGTGTGTATGATTATGTTCACTTTAGTAACACAATGTCTGGAGCTAATAGTGACCAGCTACACCGGTCTACTCTAAGCATCTATTCAGTAAGTGTGTGCATGTTTTTGAGGACCGTTGAGGACCGAATGTGGACGGTCCCCAGAAGTAAAGTAGTGGTGGTGTTGTTTGACTAAAAATAAATAAATAAAAGCGACAAAAAGTTTCCTTTTCATTCCCGAGGTTAGGTTTTGGTGCAGGCGCAGCATTAATTAACTGCATAAGTAATTATGTCAACGGAAGGTCCTTAGAAGGATAGAGAGACAGACGTGTGTGTTTTCAAGCATGCACGCTGCTTTTTAACCCTTTTGTGAGGACCAAATTTAGTTGGTCCCTATAAAACTGTCTGTGTGTAAGTGTGTATCAGCCTGTACGTGTCCCCATTATGATCGTTATACCCGAGTTATTGGGGACAGTTGACGAGCACCTCTAAGGTTTTTTGTTTGGGTTTGGTTTTTTGCCTTTATAGGTGTGTAGGTTTTTAACCCTTTGACTGGTCCCAGTAAAACCGTGTCCTTGTGCTCTTGGCTGGTCCCTGTAAAGTGTGCGTTATTGATCGAAGGTAGAATTGTGGAAAATTTTTTTTTTCTCAGCTTGTATTTGTGCTTTAATGTGTGTGTGTGTGTGTCAGCATCTGATGGAACAGTTTAACCCTGGGCTGCAACAGCTGGTCACTTTAGGTAACAGCTACGTCAAAGCTTTTCAAGGTGAGCGCTTGAGTGTGTATTATCATGAAGCCCCCAGGACACCTTTTCCTTTCTTTCTCTCTCTCTCTCTCACACACGCACACACACACTGTGTATTTATGTATATTTGATGGCTGGATGCTCCACCTAAACATCATTACTCATGCTGAGAGCAATGCAATACCAAAGCCTAGAACTATTTCTGTCCCAAACACAAGGTGTGTGTGTGTGTGTGTGTGTGTGTGTGTGTGTGTTTTCCAGCATTGACGATGACAAGTGAGGCCTACTTTAGTGCACTGGCGAAAATGGGAGAGCAGGCTCTCCATACACTCTCATCTCGCTCACTTGGTAAGTCTGTGTGTGTGTACGTGCTTGCATCCCAGTGAAAGCCATCAATACACTCCACAGTTCACTACACAAATGTGACATTTATTGCATCAGTCTATCATGAGTTGTATCGGTTTAGGTTACAGGATTTGTTGGTGTGTGAGAGAGAGAGAGATGGAAAGAGAGGGTGAGAGATCAGGTGACGGTGTTGCCTTTTTGGTTGAATAATTCAAACGCCTACACACACCTCACTAGAGTCAGAATTAGTGAGATACAACTCTATATTAATTTATTAATAAATAATGTTAAAAATGATGCATTAATTTTATAAAATACCTGAGGAGTGAAGTTTTATTGATTTAAAATGATTCTGGTGTTCATTACAGTTTAAGAATCATTACTGTGTCACGGGCGATTGATTGATTAACTGATTCTTTGATTTGTTGTTTGTTTGACTCACTGATTTCATTCATTGGTTCATTGCTTGTTTAATTCAATGATTCAGTGCTTGTTTGATTCGTTGATCGGTTCATTCATTCATTGTTTGATTCGATTGTTCGTCGCTTGTTTAATTCACTGTTTGATTCATTAAACTGAGTCAGTGGTTGTTTTTCATTGAAAAATTTGCTGATCTATTGTTTGATTCATTTATTGATTTATTAATTTACAACCCCGATTCCAAAAAAGTTGGGACAAAGTAGAAATTGTACATAAAAACGGAATGCAATAATTTACAAATCTTAAAAACTGATATTGTATTCACAGTAGCACATAGACAACGTATCAAATGTCGAAAGTGAGACATTTTGAAATTTCATGCCAAATATTGGCTCATTTGAAATTTCATGACAGCAACACATCTCAAAAAAGTTGGGACAGGGGCAATAAGAGGTTGGAAAAGTTAAAGGTACAAAAAAGGAACAGCTGGAGGACCAAACTGCAACTCATTAGGTCAACTGGCAATAGGTCATTAACATGACTGGGTATAAAAAGAGCATCTTGGAATGGCAGCGGCTCTCAGAAGTAAAGATGGGAAGAGGATCACCAATCCCCCTAATTCTGCGCCGACAAATAGTGGAGCAATATCAGAAAGGAGTTCGACAGTGTAAAATTGCAAAGAGTTTGAACATATCATCATCTACAGTGCATAATATCATCAAAAGATTCAGAGAATCTGGAAGAATCTCTGTGCGTAAGGGTCAAGGCCGGAAAACCATACTGGGTGCCCGTGATCTTCGGGCCCTTAGACGGCACTGCATCACATACAGGCATGCTTCTGTATTGGAAATCACAAAATGGGCTCAGGAATATTTCCAGAGAACATTATCTGTGAACACAATTCACCGTGCCATCCGCCGTTGCCAGCTAAAACTCTATAGTTCAAAGAAGAAGCCGTATCTAAACACGATCCAGAAGCGCAGACGTCTTCTCTGGGCCAAGGCTCATTTAAAATGGACTGTGGCAAAGTGGAAAACTGTTCTGTGGTCAGACGAATCAAAATTTGAAGCTCTTTATGGAAATCAGGGAGGCCGTGTCATTCGGACTAAAGAGGAGAAGGACGACCCGAGTTGTCATCAGCGCTCAGTTCAGAAGCCTGCATCTCTGATGGTATGGGGTTGCATTAGTGCGTGTGGCATGGGCAGCTTACACATCTGGAAAGACACCATCAATGCTGAAAGGTATATCCAGGTTCTAGAGCAACATATGCTCCCATCCAGACGACGTCTCTTTCAGGGAAGACCTTGCATTTTCCAACATGACAATGCCAAACCACATACTGCATCAATTACAGCATCATGGCTGCGTAGAAGAAGGGTCCGGGTACTGAACTGGCCAGCCTGCAGTCCAGATGTTTCACCCATAGAAAACATTTGGCGCATCATAAAACAGAAGATGCGACAAAAAAGACCTAAGACAGTTGAGCAACTAGAATCCTCCATTAGACAAGAATGGGTTAACATTCCTATCCCTAAACTTGAGCAACTTGTCTCCTCAGTCCCCAGACGTTTACAGACTGTTGTAAAGAGAAAAGGGGATGTCTCACAGTGGGAAACATGGCCTTGTCCCAACTTTTTTGAGATGTGTTGTTGTCATGAAATTTAAAATCACCTAATTTTTCCATTTAAATGATACATTTTCTCAGTTTAAACATTTGATATGTCATCTATGTTCTATTCTGAATAAAATATGGAATTTTGAAACTTCCACATCATTGCATTCCGTTTTTATTTACAATTTGTACTTTGTCCCAACTTTTTTGGAATTGGGGTTGTAATTAATGTTTGTGTGATTGATTGATTCATTGCTCGT